>NC_134360.1:110396435-110636435 GCF_048569485.1 Anomaloglossus baeobatrachus
ATAGAATAGCAATCTGAACACATTCGCGCATAAATGAAATGACCACAATTTTCTCCAAAACTATAACAGATGCAAACTTGTCCTGTGTGGTGGAGATGAGATTTGATAAAGTAAGTGGAAATCCAGTAAAAGTTTCATTTGGCTACTTTGCACTCTCGAGATAATCGTCACCATGTGCCAAATGCAATAGAATAGCAATCTGAACACATTCGCGCATAAATGAAATGACCACAATTTTCTCCAAAACTATAACAGATGCAAACTTGTCCTGTGTGGTGGAGATGAGATTTGATAAAGTAAGTGGAAATCCAGTAAAAGTTTCATTTGGCTACTTTGCACTCTCGAGATAATCGTCACCATGTGCCAAATGCAATAGAATAGCAATCTGAACACATTCGCGCATAAATAAAATGACCACAATTTTCTCCAAAACTATAACAGATGCAAACTTGTCCTGTGTGGTGGAGATGAGATTTGATAAAGTAAGTGGAAATCCAGTAAAAGTTTCATTTGGCTACTTTGCACTCTCGAGATAATCGTCACCATGTGCCAAATGCAATAGAATAGCAATCTGAACACATTCGCGCATAAATGAAATGACCACAATTTTCTCCAAAACTATAACAGATGCAAACTTGTCCTGTGTGGTGGAGATGAGATTTGATAAAGTAAGTGGAAATCCAGTAAAAGTTTCATTTGGCTACTTTGCACTCTCGAGATAATCGTCACCATGTGCCAAATGCAATAGAATAGCAATCTGAACACATTCGCGCATAAATGAAATGACCACAATTTTCTCCAAAACTATAACAGATGCAAACTTGTCCTGTGTGGTGGAGATGAGATTTGATAAAGTAAGTGGAAATCCAGTAAAAGTTTCATTTGGCTACTTTGCACTCTCGAGATAATCGTCACCATGTGCCAAATGCAATAGAATAGCAATCTGAGCACATTCGCGCATAAATGAAATGACCACAATTTTCTCCAAAACTATAACAGATGCAAACTTGTCCTGTGTGGTGGAGATGAGATTTGATAAAGTAAGTGGAAATCCACTAAAAGTTTCATTTGGCTACTTTGCACTCTCGAGATAATCGTCACCATGTGCCAAATGCAATAGAATAGCAATCTGAACACATTCGCGCATAAATGAAATGACCACAATTTTCTCCAAAACTATAACAGATGCAAACTTGTCCTGTGTGGTGGAGATGAGATTTGATAAAGTAAGTGGAAATCCAGTAAAAGTTTCATTTGGCTACTTTGCACTCTCGAGATAATCGTCACCATGTGCCAAATGCAATAGAATAGCAATCTGAGCACATTCGTGCATAAATGAAATGACCACAATTTTCTCCAAACCTATAACAGATGCAAACTTGTCCTGTGTGGTGGAGATGAGATTTGATAAAGTAAGTGGAAATCCAGTAAAAGTTTCATTTGGCTACTTTGCACTCTCGAGATAATCGTCACCATGTGCCAAATGCAATAGAATAGCAATCTGAACACATTCGCGCATAAATGAAATGACCACAATTTTCTCCAAAACTATAACAGATGCAAACTTGTCCTGTGTGGTGGAGATGAGATTTGATAAAGTAAGTGGAAATCCAGTAAAAGTTTCATTTGGCTACTTTGCACTCTCGAGATAATCGTCACCATGTGCCAAATGCAATAGAATAGCAATCTGAACACATTCGCGCATAAATGAAATGACCACAATTTTCTCCAAAACTATAACATATGCAAACTTGTCCTGTGTGGTGGAGATGAGATTTGATAAAGTAAGTGGAAATCCAGTAAAAGTTTCATTTGGCTACTTTGCACTCTCGAGATAATCGTCACCATGTGCCAAATGCAATAGAATAGCAATCTGAACACATTCGCGCATAAATGAAATGACCACAATTTTCTCCAAAACTATAACAGATGCAAACTTGTCCTGTGTGGTGGAGATGAGATTTGATAAAGTAAGTGGAAATCCAGTAAAAGTTTCATTTGGCTACTTTGCACTCTCGAGATAATCGTCACCATGTGCCAAATGCAATAGAATAGCGATCTGAGCACATTCGCGCATAAATGAAATGACCACAATTTTCTCCAAAACTATAACAGATGCAAACTTGTCCTGTGTGGTGGAGATGAGATTTGATAAAGTAAGTGGAAATCCAGTAAAAGTTTCATTTGGCTACTTTGCACTCTCGAGATAATCGTCACCATGTGCCAAATGCAATAGAATAGCAATCTGAGCACATTCGCGCATAAATGAAATGACCACAATTTTCTCAAAAACTATAACAGATGCAAACTTGTCCTGTGTGGTGGAGATGAGATTTGATAAAGTAAGTGGAAATCCAGTAAAAGTTTCATTTGGCTACTTTGCACTCTCGAGATAATCGTCACCATGTGCCAAATGCAATAGAATAGCAATCTGAACACATTCGCGCATAAATGAAATGACCACAATTTTCTCCAAAACTATAACAGATGCAAACTTGTCCTGTGTGGTGGAGATGAGATTTGATAAAGTAAGTGGAAATGCAGTAAAAGTTTCATTTGGCTACTTTGCACTCTCGAGATAATAGTCACCATGTGCCAAATGCAATAGAATAGCAATCTGAACACATTCGCGCATAAATGAAATGACCACAATTTTCTCCAAAACTATAACAGATGCAAACTTGTCCTGTGTGGTGGAGATGAGATTTGATAAAGTAAGTGGAAATCCAGTAAAAGTTTCATTTGGCTACTTTGCACTCTCGAGATAATCGTCACCATGTGCCAAATGCAATAGAATAGCAATCTGAACACATTCGCGCATTAATGAAATGACCACAATTTTCTCCAAAACTATAACAGATGCAAACTTGTCCTGTGTGGTGGAGATGAGATTTGATAAAGTAAGTGGAAATCCAGTAAAAGTTTCATTTGGCTACTTTGCACTCTCGAGATAATCGTCACAATGTGCCAAATGCAATAGAATATCAATCTGAACACATTCGCGCATAAATGAAATGACCACAATTTTCTCCAAAACTATAACAGATGCAAACTTGTCCTGTGTGGTGGAGATGAGATTTGATAAAGTAAGTGGAAATCCAGTAAAAGTTTCATTTGGCTACTTTGCACTCTCGAGATAATCGTCACCATGTGCCAAATGCAATAGAATAGCAATCTGAACACATTCGCGCATAAATGAAATGACCACAATTTTCTCCAAAACTATAACAGATGCAAACTTGTCATGTGTGGTGGAGATGAGATTTGATAACGTAAGTGGAAATCCAGTAAAAGTTTCATTTGGCTACTTTGCACTCTCGAGATAATCGTCACCATGTGCCAAATGCAATAGAATAGCAATCTGAACACATTCGCGCATAAATGAAATGACCACAATTTTCTCCAAAACTATAACAGATGCAAACTTGTCCTGTGTGGTGGAGATGAGATTTGATAAAGTAAGTGGAAATCCAGTAAAAGTTTCATTTGGCTACTTTGCACTCTCGAGATAATCGTCACCATGTGCCAAATGCAATAGAATAGCAATCTGAACACATTCGCGCATAAATGAAATGACCACAATTTTCTCCAAAACTATAACAGATGCAAACTTGTCCTGTGTGGTGGAGATGAGATTTGATAAAGTAAGTGGAAATCCAGTAAAAGTTTCATTTGGCTACTTTGCACTCTCGAGATAATCGTCACCATGTGCCAAATGCAATAGAATAGCAATCTGAACACATTCGCGCATAAATGAAATGACCACAATTTTCTCCAAAACTATAACAGATGCAAACTTGTCCTGTGTGGTGGAGATGAGATTTGATAAAGTAAGTGGAAATCCAGTAAAAGTTTCATTTGGCTACTTTGCACTCTCGAGATAATCGTCACCATGTGCCAAATGCACTAGAATAGCAATCTGAGCACATTCGCGCATAAATGAATGACCACAATTTTCTCCAAAACTATAACAGATGCAAACTTGTCCTGTGTGGTGGAGATGAGATTTGATAAAGTAAGTGGAAATCCAGTAAAAGTTTCATTTGGCTACTTTGCACTCTCGAGATAATCGTCACCATGTGCCAAATGCAATAGAATAGCAATCTGAACACATTCGCGCATAAATAAAATGACCACAATTTTCTCCAAAACTATAACAGATGCAAACTTGTCCTGTGTGGTGGAGATGAGATTTGATAAAGTAAGTGGAAATCCAGTAAAAGTTTCATTTGGCTACTTTGCACTCTCGAGATAATCGTCACCATGTGCCAAATGCAATAGAATATCAATCTGAACACATTCGCGCATAAATGAAATGACCACAATTTTCTCCAAAACTATAACAGATGCAAACTTGTCCTGTGTGGTGGAGATGAGATTTGATAAAGTAAGGTGAAATCCAGTAAAAGTTTCATTTGGCTACTTTGCACTCTCGAGATAATCGTCACCATGTGCCAAATGCAATAGAATAGCAATCTGAACACATTCGCGCATAAATGAAATGACCACAATTTTCTCCAAAACTATAACAGATGCAAACTTGTCCTGTGTGGTGGAGATGAGATTTGATAAAGTAAGTGGAAATCCAGTAAAAGTTTCATTTGGCTACTTTGCACTCTCGAGATAATCGTCACAATGTGCCAAATGCAATAGAATATCAATCTGAACACATTCGCGCATAAATGAAATGACCACAATTTTCTCCAAAACTATAACAGATGCAAACTTGTCCTGTGTGGTGGAGATGAGATTTGATAAAGTAAGTGGAAATCCAGTAAAAGTTTCATTTGGCTACTTTGCACTCTCGAGATAATCGTCACCATGTGCCAAATGCAATAGAATAGCAATCTGAACACATTCGCGCATAAATGAAATGACCACAATTTTCTCCAAAACTATAACAGATGCAAACTTGTCATGTGTGGTGGAGATGAGATTTGATAACGTAAGTGGAAATCCAGTAAAAGTTTCATTTGGCTACTTTGCACTCTCGAGATAATCGTCACCATGTGCCAAATGCAATAGAATAGCAATCTGAACACATTCGCGCATAAATGAAATGACCACAATTTTCTCCAAAACTATAACAGATGCAAACTTGTCCTGTGTGGTGGAGATGAGATTTGATAAAGTAAGTGGAAATCCAGTAAAAGTTTCATTTGGCTACTTTGCACTCTCGAGATAATCGTCACCATGTGCCAAATGCAATAGAATAGCAATCTGAACACATTCGCGCATAAATGAAATGACCACAATTTTCTCAAAAACTATAACAGATGCAAACTTGTCCTGTGTGGTGGAGATGAGATTTGATAAAGTAAGTGGAAATCCAGTAAAAGTTTCATTTGGCTACTTTGCACTCTCGAGATAATCGTCACCATGTGCCAAATGCAATAGAATAGCAATCTGAACACATTCGCGCATAAATGAAATGACCACAATTTTCTCCAAAACTATAACAGATGCAAACTTGTCCTGTGTGGTGGAGATGAGATTTGATAAAGTAAGTGGAAATCCAGTAAAAGTTTCATTTGGCTACTTTGCACTCTCGAGATAATCGTCACCATGTGCCAAATGCACTAGAATAGCAATCTGAGCACATTCGCGCATAAATGAATGACCACAATTTTCTCCAAAACTATAACAGATGCAAACTTGTCCTGTGTGGTGGAGATGAGATTTGATAAAGTAAGTGGAAATCCAGTAAAAGTTTCATTTGGCTACTTTGCACTCTCGAGATAATCGTCACCATGTGCCAAATGCAATAGAATAGCAATCTGAACACATTCGCGCATAAATAAAATGACCACAATTTTCTCCAAAACTATAACAGATGCAAACTTGTCCTGTGTGGTGGAGATGAGATTTGATAAAGTAAGTGGAAATCCAGTAAAAGTTTCATTTGGCTACTTTGCACTCTCGAGATAATCGTCACCATGTGCCAAATGCAATAGAATATCAATCTGAACACATTCGCGCATAAATGAAATGACCACAATTTTCTCCAAAACTATAACAGATGCAAACTTGTCCTGTGTGGTGGAGATGAGATTTGATAAAGTAAGGTGAAATCCAGTAAAAGTTTCATTTGGCTACTTTGCACTCTCGAGATAATCGTCACCATGTGCCAAATGCAATAGAATAGCAATCTGAACACATTCGCGCATAAATGAAATGACCACAATTTTCTCCAAAACTATAACAGATGCAAACTTGTCCTGTGTGGTGGAGATGAGATTTGATAAAGTAAGTGGAAATCCAGTAAAAGTTTTATTTGGCTACTTTGCACTCTCGAGATAATCGTCACCATGTGCCAAATGCAATAGAATAGCAATCTGAACACATTCGCGCATAAATGAAATGACCACAATTTTCTCCAAAACTATAACAGATGCAAACTTGTCCTGTGTGGTGGAGATGAGATTTGATAAAGAGAGTGGAAATCCAGTAAAAGTTTCATTTGGCTACTTTGCACTCTCGAGATAATCGTCACCATGTGCCAAATGCAATAGAATAGCAATCTGAGCACATTCGCGCATAAATGAAATTACCACAATTTTCTCAAAAACTATAACAGATGCAAACTTGTCCTGTGTGGTGGAGATGAGATTTGATAAAGTAAGTGGAAATCCAGTAAAAGTTTCATTTGGCTACTTTGCACTCTGGAGATAATCGTCACCATGTGCCAAATGCAATAGAATAGCAATCTGAACACATTCGCGCATAAATAAAATGACCACAATTTTCTCCAAAACTATAACAGATGCAAACTTGTCCTGTGTGGTGGAGATGAGATTTGATAAAGTAAGTGGAAATCCAGTAAAAGTTTCATTTGGCTACTTTGCACTCTCGAGATAATCGTCACCATGTGCCAAATGCAATAGAATATCAATCTGAACACATTCGCGCATAAATGAAATGACCACAATTTTCTCCAAAACTATAACAGATGCAAACTTGTCCTGTGTGGTGGAGATGAGATTTGATAAAGTAAGGTGAAATCCAGTAAAAGTTTCATTTGGCTACTTTGCACTCTCGAGATAATCGTCACCATGTGCCAAATGCAATAGAATAGCAATCTGAACACATTCGCGCATAAATGAAATGACCACAATTTTCTCCAAAACTATAACAGATGCAAACTTGTCCTGTGTGGTGGAGATGAGATTTGATAAAGTAAGTGGAAATCCAGTAAAAGTTTTGTTTGGCTACTTTGCACTCTCGAGATAATCGTCACCATGTGCCAAATGCAATAGAATAGCAATCTGAACACATTCGCGCATAAATGAAATGACCACAATTTTCTCCAAAACTATAACAGATGCAAACTTGTCCTGTGTGGTGGAGATGAGATTTGATAAAGTAAGTGGAAATCCAGTAAAAGTTTCATTTGGCTACTTTGCACTCTCGAGATAATCGTCACCATGTGCCAAATGCAATAGAATAGCAATCTGAACACATTCGCGCATAAATGAAATGACCACAATTTTCTCCAAAACTATAACAGATGCAAACTTGTCCTGTGTGGTGGAGATGAGATTTGATAAAGTAAGTGGAAATCCAGTAAAAGTTTCATTTGGCTACTTTGCACTCTCGAGATAATCGTCACCATGTGCCAACTGCAATAGAATAGCAATCTGAGCACATTCGCGCATAAATGAAATGACCACAATTTTCTCAAAAACTATAACAGATGCAAACTTGTCCTGTGTGGTGGAGATGAGATTTGATAAAGTAAGTCTAAATCCAGTAATAGTTTCATTTGGCTACTTTGCACTCTCGAGATAATCGTCACCATGTGCCAAATGCAATAGAATAGCAATCTGAACACATTCGCGCATAAATGAAATGACCACAATTTTCTCCAAAACTATAACAGATGCAAACTTGTCCTGTGTGGTGGAGATGAGATTTGATAAAGTAAGTGGAAATCCAGTAAAAGTTTCATTTGGCTACTTTGCACTCTCGAGATAATCGTCACCATGTGCCAAATGCAATAGAATAGCAATCTGAACACATTCGCGCATAAATGAAATGACCACAATTTTCTCCAAAACTATAACAGATGCAAACTTGTCCTGTGTGGTGGAGATGAGATTTGATAAAGTAAGTGGAAATCCAGTAAAAGTTTCATTTGGCTACTTTGCACTCTCGAGATAATCGTCACCATGTGCCAAATGC
Source organism: Anomaloglossus baeobatrachus (assembly GCF_048569485.1). NCBI lineage: Eukaryota > Metazoa > Chordata > Amphibia > Anura > Aromobatidae > Anomaloglossus > Anomaloglossus baeobatrachus. The sequence goes on from NC_134360.1 coordinate 110,404,617, forward strand.
AATAGAATAGCAATCTGAACACATTCGCGCATAAATGAAATGACCACAATTTTCTCCAAAACTATAACAGATGCAAACTTGTCCTGTGTGGTGGAGATGAGATTTGATAAAGTAAGTGGAAATCCAGTAAAAGTTTCATTTGGCTACTTTGCACTCTCGAGATAATCGTCACCATGTGCCAAATGCAATAGAATATCAATCTGAACACATTCGCGCATAAATGAAATGACCACAATTTTCTCCAAAACTATAACAGATGCAAACTTGTCCTGTGTGGTGGAGATGAGATTTGATAAAGTAAGTGGAAATCCAGTAAAAGTTTCATTTGGCTACTTTGCACTCTCGAGATAATCGTCACCATGTGCCAAATGCAATAGAATAGCAATCTGAGCACATTCGCGCATAAATGAAATGACCACAATTTTCTCAAAAACTATAACAGATGCAAACTTGTCCTGTGTGGTGGAGATGAGATTTGATAAAGTAAGTGGAAATCCAGTAAAAGTTTCATTTGGCTACTTTGCACTCTCGAGATAATCGTCACCATGTGCCAAATGCAATAGAATAGCAATCTGAACACATTCGCGCATAAATGAAATGACCAAAATTTTCTCCAAAACTATAACAGATGCAAACTTGTCCTGTGTGGTGGAGATGAGATTTGATAAAGTAAGTGGAAATCCAGTAAAAGTTTCATTTGGCTACTTTGCACTCTCGAGATAATCGTCACCATGTGCCAAATGCAATAGAATACCAATCTGAACACATTCGCGCATAAATGAAATGACCACAATTTTCTCCAAAACTATAACAGATGCAAACTTGTCCTGTGTGGTGGAGATGAGATTTGATAAAGTAAGTGGAAATCCAGTAAAAGTTTCATTTGGCTACTTTGCACTCTCGAGATAATCGTCACCATGTGCCAAATGCAATAGAATAGCAATCTGAACACATTCGCGCATAAATGAAATGACCACAATTTTCTCCAAAACTATAACAGATGCAAACTTGTCCTGTGTGGTGGAGATGAGATTTGATAAAGTAAGTGGAAATCCAGTAAAAGTTTCATTTGGCTACTTTGCACTCTCGAGATAATCGTCACCATGTGCCAAATGCAATAGAATAGCAATCTGAGCACATTCGCGCATAAATGAAATGAACACAATTTGCTCAAAAACTATAACAGATGCAAACTTGTCCTGTGTGGTGGAGATGAGATTTGATAAAGTAAGTGGAAATCCAGTAAAAGTTTCATTTGGCTACTTTGCACTCTCGAGATAATCGTCACCATGTGCCAAATGCAATAGAATAGCAATCTGAACACATTCGCGCATAAATGAAATGACCACAATTTTCTCCAAAACTATAACAGATGCAAACTTGTCCTGTGTGGTGAAGATGAGATTTGATAAAGTAAGTGGAAATCCAGTAAAAGTTTCATTTGGCTACTTTGCACTCTCGAGATAATCGTCACCATGTGCCAAATGCAATAGAATATCAATCTGAACACATTCGCGCATAAATGAAATGACCACAATTTTCTCCAAAACTATAACAGATGCAAACTTGTCCTGTGTGGTGGAGATGAGATTTGATAAAGTAAGTGGAAATCCAGTAAAAGTTTCATTTGGCTACTTTGCACTCTCGAGATAATCGTCACCATGTGCCAAATGCAATAGAATAGCAATCTGAACACATTCGCGCATAAATGAAATGACCACAATTTTCTCCAAAACTATAACAGATGCAAACTTGTCCTGTGTGGTGGAGATGAGATTTGATAAAGTAAGTGGAAATCCAGTAAAAGTTTCATTTGGCAACTTTGCACTCTCGAGATAATCGTCACCATGTGCCAAATGCAATAGAATAGCAATCTGAGCACATTCGCGCATAAATGAAATGACCACAATTTTCTCCAAAACTATAACAGATGCAAACTTGTCCTGTGTGGTGGAGATGAGATTTGATAAAGTAAGTGGAAATCCAGTAAAAGTTTCATTTGGCTACTTTGCACTCCCGAGATAATCGTCACCATGTGCCAAATGCAATAGAATATCAATCTGAACACATTCGCGCATAAATGAAATGACCACAATTTTCTCAAAAACTATAACAGATGCAAACTTGTCCTGTGTGGTGGAGATGAGATTTGATAAAGTAAGTGGAAATCCAGTAAAAGTTTCATTTGGCTACTTTGCACTCTCGAGATAATCGTCACCATGTGCCAAATGCAATAGAATAGCAATCTGAACACATTCGCGCATAAATGAAATGACCACAATTTTCTCCAAAACTATAACAGATGCAAACTTGTCCTGTGTGGTGGAGATGAGATTTGATAAAGTAAATGGAAATCCAGTAAAAGTTTCATTTGGCTACTTTGCACTCTCGAGATAATCGTCACCATGTGCCAAATGCAATAGAATATCAATCTGAACACATTCGCGCATAAATGAAATGACCACAATTTTCTCCAAAACTATAACAGATGCAAACTTGTCCTGTGTGGTGGAGATGAGATTTGATAAAGTAAGTGGAAATCCAGTAAAAGTTTCATTTGGCTACTTTGCACTCTCGAGATAATCGTCACCATGTTCCAAATGCAATAAAATAGCAATCTGAACACATTTGCGCATAAATGAAATGACCACAATTTTCTCCAAAACTATAACAGATGCAAACTTGTCCTGTGTGGTGGAGATGAGATTTGATAAAGTAAGTTGAAATCCAGTAAAAGTTTCATTTGGCTACTTTGCACTCTCGAGATAATCGTCACCATGTGCCAAATGCAATAGAATAGCAATCTGAACACATTCGCGCATAAATGAAATGACCACAATTTTCTCCAAAACTATAACAGATGCAAACTTGTCCTGTGTGGTGGAGATGAGATTTGATAAAGTAAGTGGAAATCCAGTAAAAGTTTCATTTGGCTACTTTGCACTCTCGAGATAATCGTCACCATGTGCCAAATGCAATAGAATAGCAATCTGAACACATTCGCGCATAAATGAAATGACCACAATTTTCTCCAAAACTATAACAGATGCAAACTTGTCCTGTGTGGTGGAGATGAGATTTGATAAAGTAAGTGGAAATCCAGTAAAAGTTTCATTTGGCTACTTTGCACTCTCGAGATAATCGTCACCATGTGCCAAATGCAATAGAATAGCAATCTGAACACATTCGCGCATAAATGAAATGACTAGAGTTGAGCGCGGTTCGTGGTTCGTGGTTCTTCAGTTCGCGGCTCGAGTGATTTTTGGGCTGTTCGAGATCGAACTAGAACTCGAGCTTTTTGCTAAAAGCTCGATAGTTCTAGATACGTTCGAGAACGGTTCTAGCAGCAAAAAGCAGGGCTTTTTACAGCTACAGTGAGCAGGAGCCATCGCTGGCAGCCTGCCACAAGCTGGTAACCAAGATAAACATCGGGTATCCAAGCAAAGCGCTTTGGTTAGTAACCCGATGTTTATCTTAGTTACGTGCAGGAAGCCCACACTTTCCCGCTCAGCTCGCTCCACCCCCTCCTGCCCGCGGCATGTACACATACATACACATACACAAACACACACACACACACACATCCACCCCCCCCCCCCGCCCGCCCGCCCGCCCGCTCGCTCGCTCGCTCGCTCGCTCGGCTTACCTGCGGTGATGAAGTCCCGCCATCCCGACCTCAGCGCTGTCACTGTCCTCCATGGCCGCCGCTTGTCACATCACCTATCGCTTCCGACCCGAGACTGACACTGGCGGTGACGTCACGGACCTCTCGCGATACTTGGTGTGAAGGCGCCGGTCATTGACCTCAGTGACAGGGGCTGTCAGTGTGCTGGAGATCAGCGCAGGTAATGTACCTCACTGACAGCAGCACTTGTCATGCCCTGCAGTGACCTGGGCTGACCCATTGATGTTAGCTCAGGTCACTGCACTGCTCTCCCAGCCAATGGGGAACATCCTGCTCTTCATTGACTGGGACAGTGTGCATCGTCATGGCAACCCCTTGGATTACACCAGACCTGGATTTGTTTTTCAATCTAATAAATTGGTTAAAGAGGGAATGTTTTGGGGAGTGTTTTTTCAAATAAAAATGTGTTTGTCGTGTATTTTTTTTTATTACTGACTGGGTTGGTGATGTCGGGTATCTGATAGACGCCTGACCTCACCAACCCCAGGGCTTGATGCCAGGTGACATTACACATCTGGTATTAACCCCAAATATTACCCCGTTTGCCACCGCACCAGGGCGCGGGATGAGCTGGGGCGAAGCACCAGGATTGGCGCATCTAATGGATGCGCCACTTCTGGGGCGGCTGCGGCCTGCTATTTTTAGGCTGGGGAGATTCCAATAACCATGGACCTCCCTAGTCTGAGAATATCAGGCCCCAGCTGTCTGCTTTACCTTGGCTGGTGATCCAATTTTGGGGGACCCCTACGTGGTTTTTTTTTTTAATTATTTATTTAATTTAAAATAACAGCGTGGGGTGCCCTCAGTTTTGGATTACCAGCCAAGGTGAGGTTGCCAGCTGTGGTCTGCAGGCTGCAGCCGTCTGCTTTACCCTAGCTGGCTACAAAACTAGGGGGAACCCTATGTCATTTTTTTTTTCATTTTTTTGGCTAAATACAAAGCTAAGCACCCCTTAGTGCCACATGAAAGGTACCAAAGGGTGTTCCACTTTTTCTCCATTTTTTTCTCCACTTTCTCTCCACTTTTTCTCCACTTTTTCTCCATTTTTTTCTCCACTTATTCTCCACTTTTTCTCCTCTTATTCTCCACTTTTTCTCCACTTTTTCTCCACTTTTTCTCCTCTTATTCTCCACTTTTTCTCCACTTTTTCTCCACTTTTTCTCCATTTTTTTCTCCACTTTCTCCACTTTTTCTCCACTTTTTTCTCCACTTTTTCTCCTCTTATGCTCCACTTTTTCTCCTCTTAATCTCCACTTTTTCTCCACTTTTTCTCCACTTTTTCTCCACTTTTTTCTCCACTTTTTCTCCTCTTATGCTCCACTTTTTCTCCACTTTTTCTCCACTTTTTCTCCACTTTTTCTCCACTTTTTCTCCACTTTTTCTCCTCTTAATCTCCACTTTTTCTCCTCTTATGCTCCACTTTTTCTCCACTTTTTCTCCACGTTTTCTCCACTTTTTTCTCCACTTTTTCTCCTCTTATGCTCCACTTTTTCTCCACTTTTTCTCCACTTTTTCTCCACGTTTTCTCCACGTTTTCTCCACTTTTTTCTCCACTTTTTCTCCTCTTATGCTCCACTTTTTCTCCACTTTTTCTCCACTTTTTCTCCACTTTTTCTCCACGTTTTCTCCACGTTTTCTCCACTTTTTTCTCCACTTTTTCTCCTCTTATGCTCCACTTTTTCTCCACTTTTTCTCCACTTTTTCTCCTCTTAATCTCCACTTTTTCTCCACTTTTTCTCCACTTTTTCTCCACTTTTTCTCCACTTTTTTCTCCACTTTTTCTCCACTTTTTCTCCTCTTATGCTCCACTTTTTCTCCACTTTTTCTCCACTTTTTCTCCACTTTTTCTCCACTTTTTCTCCACTTTTTCTCCTCTTAATCTCCACTTTTTCTCCTCTTATGCTCCACTTTTTCTCCACGTTTTCTCCACTTTTTTCTCCACTTTTTCTCCTCTTATGCTCCACTTTTTCTCCACTTTTTCTCCACTTTTTCTCCACTTTTTCTCCACTTTTTCCTCCACGTTTTCTCCACGTTTTCTCCACTTTTTTCTCCACTTTTTCTCCTCTTATGCTCCACTTTTTCTCAACTTTTTCTCCACTTTTTCTCCTCTTAATCTCCACTTTTTCTCCACTTTTTCTCCATTTTTTCTCCACTTTTACTCCACTTTTTCTCCACTTTTTTCTCCACTTTTTCTCCACTTTTTCTCCTCTTATGCTCCACTTTTTCTCCACTTTTTCTCCACTTTTTCTCCACGTTTTCTCCACTTTTTTCTCCACTTTTTCTCCTCTTATGCTCCACTTTTTCTCCACTTTTTCTCCACTTTTTCTCCTCTTAATCTCCACTTTTTCTCCACTTTTTCTCCACTTTTTCTCCACTTTTTCTCCACTTTTTTCTCCACTTTTTCTCCACTTTTTCTCCTCTTATGCTCCACTTTTTCTCCACTTTTTTCTCCACTTTTTCTCCACTTTTTCTCCTCTTATGTTCCACTTATTCTCCACTTTTTCTCCACTTTTTCTCTACTTTTTCTATGGTCGGTCTACCCATTAGCTCTGCCATGCATAGTGTAGCTCTACACCTACTGCACATGTTACTTTATGATTGACATCTCTTTCGTACCAGAGCTGTCTAAGTCTACTCTGACCCCATATTTGTCATTACTATATTGTCCTTGTACTGTATTATGACATTTGTATCATGTGTTTCATTTCTTGCTGTGTTGCAATTTTTTTGCTGCATCCCAATTGTACCTCTACATTGTTCGAGTTTATGTTATTGTTCTCTCACTCTTATGTGATACTGATTATTGTCATTTTTCATGATTACATGCAGATAAGTCCAATCTGACGAAGGCTCAGGCCGAAACGTCATTTGTAACTTGTTTTGGACAAAAACATATATGCTTATGAAAAAAAAATTTTCTTAATACGGACCAATAAAGAGTGATTTTGCATTACTATCCGTTGTGACTTACTGACTTAGTCTGGGAGATATAGAGTGCCGAGGTTACTCACTAATTTTATCTATTATTACCTCTGAGCACCTATATACCAGTGAGCAGAGCTTCCTCTACAGTAGTTCTCCTGATTAGGCATGCCCTTACCTCATGAGCAGGGCATTGCAGCTTTGGTAGCAACCATTACGACATGGACTCTGCTGCTGTGGACCCGGGGAGAGTGAGTGCAGATTCATTGCACCCACACTCCTCACATGAAGGGTCCGCACTCCTAGAAAATGGGGGATACGTTCCCTGAGTGTCTCCCCCCCCATATTCTAGACGGTCCAGAGTCGTCGTGGGACCCCTTTATTTTTTTTCTTACAATAAATTGGTGAAAGAGGAAATGTTTTGGGGACTGTTTTTTCAAATAAATTTCTTTTGTCGATTTTTTGTTTTTGTTAGTACTGACAGTTTATGATGTTGGGTATCTAATAGACGCCATGACATCACAAACTGCTGGGCTTGATCTCAGGTGACTTTACAGCTAGTATCAACCCGATTTATTACCCCGTTTGCCACTGCACCAGGGCACGGGATGAGCTGGGGTGAAGCGCCAGGATTGGCGCATCTAGTGGATGCGCCACGTCTGGGGTGCCTGCGGCCTGCTATTTTTAGGCTGTGAAGGCCCAATAACTATGGACCTTCCCACCCTGAGAATACCAGACCACAGCTGTCCGCTTTACCTTGGCTGGTGATCCAATTTGGGGGGTCCCCTACTTTTATTGTGTAATTATTAATATTTATAAAATAATTATAAAAAAGAGCCTGAGGGGACCTCCACATTGGATCCCCAACCACGGTAAAGCTGCCAGCTGTGGTTTTCAGGCTACAGCCGTCTGCTTTACCCTAGCTGGCTATCAAAAATGGGGGGACCCAACGTAATTTTTTTTTTTTAACTATTTTTTAAATAGAAAAAATTAATGGGCTTCCCTGTATTTTGATTGCCAACCAAGGTAACGGCAGGCAGATGGGGGTGGCAACCCATAGCTGTCTGCTTTATCTGCGCTGAGAATCAAAAATACCGCGGAGCGCTACGTCATTTTTTTAAAGATTTATTTTTACAGCACTGTGATGTCCAGCAATCAAAATACAGGGAACCCCATTTTATTTTTAGTTATTTAAATAAATAATTAAAAAAAATATATGTTAGCTCCCACTGCATTTTTTGTATTGCTAGCTAAGGGTAATCCAAGCAGCTACTGGCTGCTAACCCCCACTGCTTGGTGTTACCTTCACTGGCAATGGAAAATCCAGGGAAGCATTTTTTTTTTTTTTTGCCAAAAAGCTACAAAAAAAGGACGTGAGCTTCGCCATATTTTTGTATGCTAGCCAGGTATAGCAGGCAGGTGCTGGAAGAGTTGGATACAGCGCCAGAAGATGGCGCTTCTATGAAAATGCCATTTTCTGAGGCGGCTGCAGACTGCAAATCGCAGCAGTGGGGCCCAGAAAGCTCAGGCCAACCTGTGCTGCGGATTCCAATCCCCAGCTGCCTAGTTGTACCTGGCTGGACACAAAAATGGGGCAAAGCCTACGTCATTTGTTTTCTAATTATTTCATGAAATTCATGAAATAATAAAAAAAGGGCTTCCCTTTATTTTTGGTTCCCAGCCGGGTACAAATAGGCAACTGGGGGTTGGGGGCAGCCGTACCTGCCTGCTGTACCTGGCTAGCATACAAAAATATGGCGAAGCCACATAATTTTTTCAGGGGGCAAAAAACTTCTGCATACAGTCCTGGATGGAGTATGCTGAGCCTTGTAGTTCTGCAGCTGCTGTTTGTCTGTATGGAGAAGAGCAGACAGCAGCTGCAGAACTACAAGGCTCAGCATACTCCATCCAGGACTGCATGCAGAAGTTTTTTGCCCACCAAAAAAATGACGTGGGCTTCGCCATATTTTTGTATGCTAGCCAGGTACAGCTGGCAGCCACGGGCTGCCTCCAACCCCCAGTTGCCTATTTGTACCCGGCTGGGAACCAAAAATATAGGGAAGCCCGTTTTTTTTAATTATTTCACTTATTTCATGAAATAATTAAAAAACAAATGACGTGGGCTTCGCCCTATTTTTGTGTCCAGCCGGGTACAACTAGGCAGCTGGGGATTGGAATCCGCAGCACAGGTTAGCCCGAGGTTTGTGGGCGCCTCTGCTGCGGATTTCAGTCCGCAGCCGTCCCAGAAAATGGCGCTCTCATAGAAGCGCCATCATCTGGCGCTGTATCCAACTCTTCCAACAGCCCTGGAGCCGGGTGGCTTGTTGGGTAATCATGAGTTAATACTGGCTTTGTTTTACCAGCCAGTATTAAGCCAGAGATTCTTAATGTCAGGCACGTTTGACCCGGCCATTAAGAATCTCCAATAAAGGGTTAAAAAAAGACACCACACAGAGAAAAAATACTTTAATAGAAATAAATACACAGACACATTAGAGACTCCATCTTTATTACCCCTGTCAGCCCTCCACGATCCTGCTCTTCTGTCTTCTTTCTTTCTAGTGTAGTAGTAGTGACGATTGTAGTGAGGGGCATCACTTGGGGCTGGGGAACCTCCATCCTAACTACAATGCTCACTACAATCGGGAAGCAGCGTGCAGCCTTCACTCCGTGAGTGATCACTGCTGGCTGCTAGCGGTAACAGCGGTAACGCTGACAGACGCGTTACCATAGCAACGGTGCTCCCGGAGCCGCGGTTAGCGGTGACGTCACCGCTAACTGCGTTGCTATGGCAACGGTGATCTCCGTTAATGACCGGCTGTGTCAGCCGGTCCCTAACGGAACGGGGAGTCGACCGTGTGCTAGAGCATGTCGCCGGTACACGGCGATACACATATGTGCACCGTGTACCGGAGAGATGCACTCGCAGGTCCTACATGACGTGTCATAGTCATGTGACCAGTCTGTAGCCAATGAGATAATAGCCACGTGACTGGTCACATGGCTATTTTGACGTCACGATAGGTCCTGCTTCTCTGCTGGCAGTGCAGGTCACCGGGAGGATTCAGCGATCATCGGATGGAATAGCGGCAGGAGACAGAGTGCAGAAGGGATCGCGAGGACCGGTAAGTGTTATGGCAATGTTTATTAACTGTTTGTGTACATTTATAATGCATTTTTATGTGTTTGTGATTGCCTCCCATTATAGCCTATTGGTTCTAGTTCGGTTCGTCGAACGTTCGACGAACCGAACTCGAGCCAGACCCCCCGTTCGGCGAACCGCCTCGAGCCGAACCGGGACCGGTTCGCTCATCTCTAGAAATGACCACAATTTTCTCCAAAACTATAACAGATGCAAACTTGTCCTGTGTGGAGGAGATGAGATTTGATAAAGTAAGTGGAAATCCAGTAAAAGTTTCATTTGGCTACTTTGCACTCTCGAGATAATCGTCACCATGTGCCAAATGCAATAGAATAGCAATCTGAACACATTCGCGCATAAATGAAATGACCACAATTTTCTCCAAAACTATAACAGATGCAAACTTGTCCTGTGGGGTGGAGATGAGATTTGATAAAGTAAGTGGAAATCCAGTAAAAGTTTCATTTGGCTACTTTGCACTCTCGAGATAATCGTCACCATGTGCCAAATGCAATAGAATAGCAATCTGAGCACATTCGCGCATAAATGAAATGACCACAATTTTCTCAAAAACTATAACAGATGCAAACTTGTCCTGTGTGGTGGAGATGAGATTTGATAAAGTAAGTGGAAATCCAGTAAAAGTTTCATTTGGCTACTTTGCACTCTCGAGATAATCGTCACCATGTGCCAAATGCAATAGAATAGCAATCTGAACACATTCGCGCATAAATGAAATGACCACAATTTTCTCCAAAACTATAACAGATGCAAACTTGTCCTGTGTGGTGGAGATGAGATTTGATAAAGTAAGTGGAAATCCAGTAAAAGTTTCATTTGGCTACTTTGCACTCTCGAGATAATCGTCACCATGTGCCAAATGCAATAGAATAGCAATCTGAACACATTCGCGCATAAATGAAATGACCACAATTTTCTCCATAACTATAACACATGCAAACTTGTCCTGTGTGGTGGAGATGAGATTTGATAAAGTAAGTGGAAATCCAGTAAAAGTTTCATTTGGCTACTTTGCACTCTCGAGATAATCGTCACCATGTGCCAAATGCAATAGAATATCAATCTGAACACATTCGCGCATAAATGAAATGACCACAATTTTCTCCAAAACTATAACAGATGCAAACTTGTCCTGTGTGGTGGAGATGAGATTTGATAAAGTAAGTGGAAATCCAGTAAAAGTTTCATTTGGCTACTTTGCACTCTCGAGATAATCGTCACCATGTGCCAAATGCAATAGAATAGCAATCTGAACACATTCGCGCATAAATGAAATGACCACAATTTTCTCCAAAACTATAACAGATGCAAACTTGTCCTGTGTGGTGGAGATGAGATTTGATAAAGTAAGTGGAAATCCAGTAAAAGTTTCATTTGGCTACTTTGCACTCTCGAGATAATCGTCACCATGTGCCAAATGCAATAGAATAGCAATCTGAACACATTCGCGCATAAATGAAATGACCACAATTTTCTCCAAAACTATAACAGATGCAAACTTGTCCTGTGTGGTGGAGATGAGATTTGATAAAGTAAGTGGAAATCCAGTAAAAGTTTCATTTGGCTACTATGCACTCTCGAGATAATCGTCACCATGTGCCAAATGCAATAGAATAGCAATCTGAACACATTCGCGCATAAATGAAATGACCACAATTTTCTCCAAAACTATAACAGATGCAAACTTGTCCTGTGTGGTGGAGATGAGATTTGATAAAGTAAGTGGAAATCCAGTAAAAGTTTCATTTGGCTACTTTGCACTCTCGAGATAATCGTCACCATGTGCCAAATGCAATAGAATAGCAATCTGAGCACATTCGCGCATAAATGAAATGACCACAATTTTCTCCAAAACTATAACAGATGCAAACTTGTTCTGTGTGGTGGAGATGAGATTTGATAAAGTAAGTGGAAATCCAGTAAAAGTTTCATTTGGCTACTTTGCACTCTCGAGATAATCGTCACCATGTGCCAAATGCAATAGAATATCAATCTGAACACATTCGCGCATAAATGAAATGACCACAATTTTCTCCAAAACTATAACAGATGCAAACTTGTCCTGTGTGGTGGAGATGAGATTTGATAAAGTAAGTGGAAATCCAGTAAAAGTTTCATTTGGCTACTTTGCACTCTCGAGATAATCGTCACCATGTGCCAAATGCAATAGAATAGCAATCTGAACACATTCGCGCATAAATGAAATGACCACAATTTTCTCCAAAACTATAACAGATGCAAACTTGTCCTGTGTGGTGGAGATGAGATTTGATAAAGTAAGTGGAAATCCAGTAAAAGTTTCATTTGGCTACTTTGCACTCTCGAGATAATCGTCACCATGTGCCAAATGCAATAGAATAGCAATCTGAACACATTCGCGCATAAATGAAATGACCACAATTTTCTCCAAAACTATAACAGATGCAAACTTGTCCTGTGTGGTGGAGATGAGATTTGATAAAGTAAGTGGAAATCCAGTAAAAGTTTCATTTGGCTACTATGCACTCTCGAGATAATCGTCACCATGTGCCAAATGCAATAGAATAGCAATCTGAACACATTCGCGCATAAATGAAATGACCACAATTTTCTCCAAAACTATAACAGATGCAAACTTGTCCTGTGTGGTGGAGATGAGATTTGATAAAGTAAGTGGAAATCCAGTAAAAGTTTCATTTGGCTACTTTGCACTCTCGAGATAATCGTCACCATGTGCCAAATGCAATAGAATAGCAATCTGAGCACATTCGCGCATAAATGAAATGACCACAATTTTCTCCAAAACTATAACAGATGCAAACTTGTTCTGTGTGGTGGAGATGAGATTTGATAAAGTAAGTGGAAATCCAGTAAAAGTTTCATTTGGCTACTTTGCACTCTCGAGATAATCGTCACCATGTGCCAAATGCAATAGAATAGCAATCTGAGCACATTCGCGCATAAATGAAATGACCACAATTTTCTCCAAAACTATAACAGATGCAAACTTGTCCTGTGTGGTGGAGATGAGATTTGATAAAGTAAGTTGAAATCCAGTAAAAGTTTCATTTGGCTACTTTGCACTCTCGAGATAATCGTCACCATGTGCCAAATGCAATAGAATAGCAATCTGAGCACATTCGCGCATAAATGAAATGACCACAATTTTCTCCAAAACTATACCAGATGCAAACTTGTTCTGTGTGGTGGAGATGAGATTTGATAAAGTAAGTGGAAATCCAGTAAAAGTTTCATTTGGCTACTTTGCACTCTCGAGATAATCGTCACCATGTGCCAAATGCAATAGAATAGCAATCTGAGCACATTCGCGCATAAATGAAATGACCACAATTTTCTCCAAAACTATAACAGATGCAAACTTGTCCTGTGTGGTGGAGATGAGATTTGATAAAGTAAGTTGAAATCCAGTAAAAGTTTCATTTGGCTACTTTGCACTCTCGAGATAATCGTCACCATGTGCCAAATGCAATAGAATAGATAGATAGATAATCGTCACCATGTGCGCGAATGTGCTCAGATTGCTATTCTATTGCATTTGGCACATGGTGACGATTATCTCGAGAGTGCAAAGTAGCCAAATGAAACTTTTACTGGATTTCCACTTACTTTATCAAATCTCATCTCCACCACACAGGACAAGTTTGCATCTGTTATAGTTTTGGAGAAAATTGTGGTCATTTCGTTTATGCGCGAATGTGTTCAGATTGCTATTCTATTGCATTTGGCACATGGTGACGATTATCTCGAGAGTGCAAAGTAGCCAAATGAAACTTTTACTGGATTTCCACTTACTTTATCAAATCTCATCTCCACCACACAGGACAAGTTTGCATCTGTTATAGTTTTGGAGAAAATTGTGGTCATTTCATTTATGCGCGAATGTGTTCAGATTGCTATTCTATTGCATTTGGCACATGGTGACGATTATCTCGAGAGTGCAAAGTAGCCAAATGAAACTTTTACTGAATTTCCACTTACTTTATCAAATCTCATCTCCACCACACAGGACAAGTTTGCATCTGTTATAGTTTTGGAGAAAATTGTGGTCATTTCATTTATGCGCGAATGTGTTCAGATTGCTATTCTATTGCATTTGGCACATGGTGACGATTATCTCGAGAGTGCAAAGTAGCCAAATGAAACTTTTACTGGATTTCCACTTTATCAAATCTCATCTCCACCACACAGGACACGTTTGCATCTGTTATAGTTTTTGAGAAAATTGTGGTCATTTCATTTATGCGCGAATGTGCTCAGATTGCTATTCTATTGCATTTGGCACATGGTGATGATTATCTCGAGAGTGCAAAGTAGCCAAATGAAACTTTTACTGGATTTCCACTTACTTTATCAAATCTCATCTCCACCACACAGGACAACTTTGCATCTGTTATAGTTTTGGAGAAAATTGTGGTCATTTCATTTATGCGCGAATGTGTTCAGATTGCTATTCTATTGCATTTGGCACATGGTGACGATTATCTCGAGAGTGCAAAGTAGCCAAATGAAACTTTTACTGGATTTCCACTTACTTTATCAAATCTCATCTCCACCACACAGGACAAGTTTGCATCTGTTATAGTTTTGGAGAAAATTGTGGTCATTTCATTTATGCGCGAATGTGTTCAGATTGCTATTCTATTGCATTTGGCACATGGTGACGATTATCTCGAGAGTGCAAAGTAGCCAAATGAAACTTTTACTGGATTTCCACTTAATTTATCAAATCTCATCTCCACCACACAGGACAAGTTTGCATCTGTTATAGTTTTTGAGAAAATTGTGGTCATTTCATTTATGCGCGAATGTGCTCAGATTGCTATTCTATTGCATTTGGCACATGGTGACGATTATCTCGAGAGTGCAAAGTAGCCAAATGAAACTTTTACTGGATTTCCACTTACTTTATCAAATCTCATCTCCACCACACAGGACAAGTTTGCATCTGTTATAGTTTTGGAGAAAATTGTGGTCATTTCATTTATGCGCGAATGTGTTCAGATTGCTATTCTATTGCATTTGGCACATGGTGACGATTATCTCGAGAGTGCAAAGTAGCCAAATGAAACTTTTACTGGATTTCCACTTACTTTATCAAATCTCATCTCCACCACACAGGACAAGTTTGCATCTGTTATAGTTTTGGAGAAAATTGTAGTCATTTCATTTATGCGCGAATGTGTTCAGATTGCTATTCTATTGCATTTGGCACATGGTGACGATTATCTCGAGAGTGCAAAGTAGCCAAATGAAACTTTTACTGGATTTCCACTTACTTTATCAAATCTCATCTCCACCACACAGGACAAGTTTGCATCTGTTATAGTTTTTGAGAAAATTGTGGTCATTTCATTTATGCGCGAATGTGTTCAGATTGATATTCTATTGCATTTGGCACATGGTGACGATTATCTCGAGAGTGCAAAGTAGCCAAATGAAACTTTTACTGGATTTCCACTTACTTTATCAAATCTCATCTCCACCACACAGGACAAGTTTGCATCTGTTATAGTTTTGGAGAAAATTGTGGTCATTTCATTTATGCGCGAATGTGCTCAGATTGCTATTCTATTGCATTTGGCACATGGTGACGATTATCTCGAGAGTGCAAAGTAGCCAAATGAAACTTTTACTGGATTTCCACTTACTTTATCAAATCTCATCTCCACCACACAGGACAAGTTTGCATCTGTTATAGTTTTGGAGAAAATTGTGGTCATTTCATTTATGCGCGAAAGTGTTCAGATTGCTATTCTATTGCATTTGGTACATGGTGACGATTATCTCGAGAGTGCAAAGTAGCCAAATGAAACTTTTACTGGATTTCCACTTACTTTATCAAATCTCATCTCCACCACACAGGACAAGTTTGCATCTGTTATAGTTTTGGAGAAAATTGTGGTCATTTCATTTATGCGCGAATGTTTTCAGAATGATATTCTATTGCATTTGGCACATGGTGACGATTATCTCGAGAGTGCAAAGTAGCCAAATGAAACTTTTACTGGATTTCCACTTACTTTATCAAATCTCATCTCCACCACACAGGACAAGTTTGCATCTGTTATAGTTTTTGAGAAAATTGTGGTCATTTCATTTATGCGCGAATGTGTTCAGATTGATATTCTATTGCATTTGGCACATGGTGACGATTATCTCGAGAGTGCAAAGTAGCCAAATGAAACTTTTACTGGATTTCCACTTACTTTATCAAATCTCATCTCCACCACACAGGACAAGTTTGCATCTGTTATAGTTTTGGAGAAAATTGTGGTCATTTCATTTATGCGCGAATGTGCTCAGATTGCTATTCTATTGCATTTGGCACATGGTGACGATTATCTCGAGAGTGCAAAGTAGCCAAATGAAACTTTTACTGGATTTCCACTTACTTTATCAAATCTCATCTCCACCACACAGGACAAGTTTGCATCTGTTATAGTTTTGGAGAAAATTGTGGTCATTTCATTTATGCGCGAGTGTTCAGATTGCTATTCTATTGCATTTGGTACATGGTGACGATTATCTCGAGAGTGCAAAGTAGCCAAATGAAACTTTTACTGGATTTCCACTTACTTTATCAAATCTCATCTCCACCACACAGGACAAGTTTGCATCTGTTATAGTTTTGGAGAAAATTGTGGTCATTTCATTTATGCGCGAATGTTTTCAGAATGATATTCTATTGCATTTGGCACATGGTGACGATTATCTCGAGAGTGCAAAGTAGCCAAATGAAACTTTTACTGGATTTCCACTTACTTTATCAAATCTCATCTCCACCACACAGGACAAGTTTGCATCTGTTATAGTTTTGGAGAAAATTGTGGTCATTTCATTTATGCGCGAATGTGTTCAGATTGATATTCTATTGCATTTGGCACATGGTGACGATTATCTCGAGAGTGCAAAGTAGCCAAATGAAACTTTTACTGGATTTCCACTTACTTTATCAAATCTCATCTCCACCACACAGGACAAGTTTGCATCTGTTATAGTTTTGGAGAAAATTGTGGTCATTTCATTTATGCGCGAATGTGCTCAGATTGCTATTCTATTGCATTTGGCACATGGTGACGATTATCTCGAGAGTGCAAAGTAGCCAAATGAAACTTTTACTGGATTTCCACTTACTTTATCAAATCTCATCTCCACCACACAGGACAAGTTTGCATCTGTTATAGTTTTGGAGAAAATTGTGGTCATTTCATTTATGCGCGAAAGTGTTCAGATTGCTATTCTATTGCATTTGGCACATGGTGACGATTATCTCGAGAGTGCAAAGTAGCCAAATGAAACTTTTACTGGATTTCCACTTACTTTATCAAATCTCATCTCCACCACACAGGACAAGTTTGCATCTGTTATAGTTTTGGAGAAAATTGTGGTCATTTCATTTATGCGCGAATGTTTTCAGAATGATATTCTATTGCATTTGGCATATGGTGACGATTATCTCGAGAGTGCAAAGTAGCCAAATGAAACTTTTACTGGATTTCCACTTACTTTATCAAATCTCATCTCCACCACACAGGACAAGTTTGCATCTGTTATAGTTTTGGAGAAAATTGTGGTCATTTCATTTATGCGCGAATGTGTTCAGATTGATATTCTATTGCATTTGGCACATGGTGACGATTATCTCGAGAGTGCAAAGTAGCCAAATGAAACTTTTACTGGATTTCCACTTACTTTATCAAATCTCATCTCCACCACACAGGACAACTTTGCATCTGTTATAGTTTTTGAGAAAATTGTGGTCATTTCATTTATGCGCGAATGTGCTCAGATTGCTATTCTATTGCATTTGGCACATGGTGACGATTATCTCGAGAGTGCAAAGTAGCCAAATGAAACTTTTACTGGATTTCCACTTACTTTATCAAATCTCATCTCCACCACACAGGACAAGTTTGCATCTGTTATAGTTTTGGAGAAAATTGTGGTCATTTCATTTATGCGCGAATGTGTTAAGATTGCTATTCTATTGCATTTGGCACATGGTGACGATTATCTCGAGAGTGCAAAGTAGCCAAATGAAACTTTTACTGGATTTCCATTTACTTTATCAAATCTCATCTCCACCACACAGGACAAGTTTGCATCTGTTATAGTTTTGGAGAAAATTGTGGTCATTTCATTTATGCGCGAATGTGTTCAGATTGCTATTCTATTGCATTTGGCACATGGTGACGATTATCTCGAGAGTGCAAAGTAGCCAAATGAAACTTTTACTGGATTTCCACTTACTTTATCAAATCTCATCTCCACCACACAGGACAAGTTTGCATCTGTTATAGTTTTGGAGAAAATTGTGGTCATTTCATTTATGCGCGAATTTGTTCAGATTGCTTTTCTATTGCATTTGGCACATGGTGACGATTATCTCGAGAGTGCAAAGTAGCTAAATGAAACTTTTACTGGATTTCCACTTACTTTATCAAATCTCATCTCCACCACACAGGACAAGTTTGCATCTGTTATAGTTTTGGAGAAAATTGTGGTCATTTCATTTATGCGCGAATGTGTTCAGATTGATATTCTATTGCATTTGGCACATGGTGACGATTATCTCGAGAGTGCAAAGTAGCCAAATGAAACTTTTACTGGATTTCCACTTACTTTATCAAATCTCATCTCCACCACACAGGACAAGTTTGCATCTGTTATAGTTTTGGAGAAAATTGTGGTCATTTCATTTATGCGCGAATGTGTTCAGATTGCTATTCTATTGCATTTGGCACATGGTGACGATTATCTCGAGAGTGCAAAGTAGCCAAATGAAATTTTTACTGGATTTCCACTTACTTTATCAAATCTCATCTCCACCACACAGGACAAGTTTGCATCTGTTATAGTTTTTGAGAAAATTGTGGTCATTTCATTTATGCGCGAATGTGCTCAGATTGCTATTCTATTGCATTTGGCACATGGTGACGATTATCTCGAGAGTGCAAAGTAGCCAAATGAAACTTTTACTGGATTTCCACTTACTTTATCAAATCTCATCTCCACCACACAGGACAAGTTTGCATCTGTTATAGTTTTGGAGAAAATTGTGGTCATTTCATTTATGCGCGAATGTGTTCAGATTGCTATTCTATTGCATTTGGCACATGGTGACGATTATCTCGAGAGTGCAAAGTAGCCAAATGAAACTTTTACTGGATTTCCACTTACTTTATCAAATCTCATCTCCACCACACAGGACAAGTTTGCATCTGTTATAGTTTTGGAGAAAATTGTGGTCATTTCATTTATGCGCGAATGTGTTCAGATTGCTATTCTATTGCATTTGGCACATGGTGACGATTATCTCGAGAGTGCAAAGTAGCCAAATGAAACTTTTACTGGATTTCCACTTACTTTATCAAATCTCATCTCCACCACACAGGACAAGTTTGCATCTGTTATAGTTTTGGAGAAAATTGTGGTCATTTCATTTATGCGCGAATGTGTTCAGATTGCTATTCTATTGCATTTGGCACATGGTGACGATTATCTCGAGAGTGCAAAGTAGCCAAATGAAACTTTTACTGGATTTCAACTTACTTTATCAAATCTCATCTCCACCACACAGGACAAGTTTGCATCTGTTATAGTTTTGGAGAAAATTGTGGTCATTTCATTTATGCGCGAATGTGTTCAGATTGATATTCTATTGCATTTGGCACATGGTGACGATTATCTCGAGAGTGCAAAGTAGCCAAATGAAACTTTTACTGGATTTCCACTTACTTTATCAAATCTCATCTCCACCACACAGGACAAGTTTGCATCTGTTATAGTTTTGGAGAAAATTGTGGTCATTTCATTTATGCGCAAATGTGTTTAGATTGCTATTCTATTGCATTTGGCACATGGTGACGGTTATCTCGAGAGTGCAAAGTAGCCAAATGAAACTTTTACTGGATTTCCACTTACTTTATCAAATCTCATCTCCACCACACAGGACAAGTTTGCATCTGTTATAGTTTTGGAGAAAATTGTGGTCATTTCATTTATGCGCGAATGTGTTCAGATTGCTATTCTATTGCATTTGGCACATGGTGACGATTATCTCGAGAGTGCAAAGTAGCCAAATGAAACTTTTACTGGATTTCCACTTACTTTATCAAATCTCATCTCCACCACACAGGACAAGTTTGCATCTGTTATAGTTTTGGAGAAAATTGTGGTCATTTCATTTATGCGCGAATGTGTTCAGATTGCTATTCTATTGCATTTGGCACATGGTGACGATTATCTCGAGAGTGCAAAGTAGCCAAATGAAACTTTTACTGGATTTCCACTTACTTTATCAAATCTCATCTCCACCACACAGGACAAGTTTGCATCTGTTATAGTTTTGGAGAAAATTGTGGTCATTTCATTTATGCGCGAAAGTGTTCAGATTGCTATTCTATTGCATTTGGCACATGGTGACGATTATCTCGAGAGTGCAAAGTAGCTAAATGAAACTTTTACTGGATTTCCACTTACTTTATCAAATCTCATCTCCACCACACAGGACAAGTTTGCATCTGTTATAGTTTTGGAGAAAATTGTGGTCATTTCATTTATGCGCGAATGTTTTCAGAATGATATTCTATTGCATTTGGCACATGGTGACGATTATCTCGAGAGTGCAAAGTAGCCAAATGAAACTTTTACTGGATTTCCACTTACTTTATCAAATCTCATCTCCACCACACAGGACAAGTTTGCATCTGTTATAGTTTTGGAGAAAATTGTGGTCATTTCATTTATGCGCGAATGTGTTCAGATTGCTATTCTATTGCATTTGGCACATGGTGACGATTATCTCGAGAGTGCAAAGTAGCCAAATGAAACTTTTACTGGATTTCCACTTACTTTATCAAATCTCATCTCCACCACACAGGACAAGTTTGCATCTGTTATAGTTTTGGAGAAAATTGTGGTCATTTCATTTATGCGCAAATGTGTTTAGATTGCTATTCTATTGCATTTGGCACATGGTGACGGTTATCTCGAGAGTGCAAAGTAGCCAAATGAAACTTTTACTGGATTTCCACTTACTTTATCAAATCTCATCTCCACCACACAGGACAAGTTTGCATCTGTTATAGTTTTGGAGAAAATTGTGGTCATTTCATTTATGCGCGAATGTGTTCAGATTGCTATTCTATTGCATTTGGCACATGGTGACGATTATCTCGAGAGTGCAAAGTAGCCAAATGAAACTTTTACTGGATTTCCACTTACTTTATCAAATCTCATCTCCACCACACAGGACAAGTTTGCATCTGTTATAGTTTTGGAGAAAATTGTGGTCATTTCATTTATGCGCGAATGTTTTCAGAATGATATTCTATTGCATTTGGCACATGGTGACGATTATCTCGAGAGTGCAAAGTAGCCAAATGAAACTTTTACTGGATTTCCACTTACTTTATCAAATCTCATCTCCACCACACAGGACAAGTTTGCATCTGTTATAGTTTTGGAGAAAATTGTGGTCATTTCATTTATGCGCGAATGTGTTCAGATTGCTATTCTATTGCATTTGGCACATGGTGACGATTATCTCGAGAGTGCAAAGTAGCCAAATGAAACTTTTACTGGATTTCCACTTACTTTATCAAATCTCATCTCCACCACACAGGACAAGTTTGCATCTGTTATAGTTTTGGAGAAAATTGTGGTCATTTCATTTATGCGCAAATGTGTTTAGATTGCTATTCTATTGCATTTGGCACATGGTGACGGTTATCTCGAGAGTGCAAAGTAGCCAAATGAAACTTTTACTGGATTTCCACTTACTTTATCAAATCTCATCTCCACCACACAGGACAAGTTTGCATCTGTTATAGTTTTGGAGAAAATTGTGGTCATTTCATTTATGCGCGAATGTGTTCAGATTGCTATTCTATTGCATTTGGCACATGGTGACGATTATCTCGAGAGTGCAAAGTAGCCAAATGAAACTTTTACTGGATTTCCACTTACTTTATCAAATCTCATCTCCACCACACAGGACAAGTTTGCATCTGTTATAGTTTTGGAGAAAATTGTGGTCATTTCATTTATGCGCGAATGTGTTCAGATTGCTATTCTATTGCATTTGGCACATGGTGACGATTATCTCGAGAGTGCAAAGTAGCCAAATGAAACTTTTACTGGATTTCCACTTACTTTATCAAATCTCATCTCCACCACACAGGACAAGTTTGCATCTGTTATAGTTTTGGAGAAAATTGTGGTCATTTCATTTATGCGCGAAAGTGTTCAGATTGCTATTCTATTGCATTTGGCACATGGTGACGATTATCTCGAGAGTGCAAAGTAGCTAAATGAAACTTTTACTGGATTTCCACTTACTTTATCAAATCTCATCTCCACCACACAGGACAAGTTTGCATCTGTTATAGTTTTGGAGAAAATTGTGGTCATTTCATTTATGCGCGAATGTTTTCAGAATGATATTCTATTGCATTTGGCACATGGTGACGATTATCTCGAGAGTGCAAAGTAGCCAAATGAAACTTTTACTGGATTTCCACTTACTTTATCAAATCTCATCTCCACCACACAGGACAAGTTTGCATCTGTTATAGTTTTGGAGAAAATTGTGGTCATTTCATTTATGCGCGAATGTGTTCAGATTGCTATTCTATTGCATTTGGCACATGGTGACGATTATCTCGAGAGTGCAAAGTAGCCAAATGAAACTTTTACTGGATTTCCACTTACTTTATCAAATCTCATCTCCACCACACAGGACAAGTTTGCATCTGTTATAGTTTTGGAGAAAATTGTGGTCATTTCATTTATGCGCGAATGTGTTCAGATTGCTATTCTATTGCATTTGGCACATGGTGACGATTATCTCGAGAGTGCAAAGTAGCCAAATGAAACTTTTACTGGATTTCAACTTACTTTATCAAATCTCATCTCCACCACACAGGACAAGTTTGCATCTGTTATAGTTTTGGAGAAAATTGTGGTCATTTCATTTATGCGCGAATGTGTTCAGATTGATATTCTATTGCATTTGGCACATGGTGACGATTATCTCGAGAGTGCAAAGTAGCCAAATGAAACTTTTACTGGATTTCCACTTACTTTATCAAATCTCATCTCCACCACACAGGACAAGTTTGCATCTGTTATAGTTTTGGAGAAAATTGTGGTCATTTCATTTATGCGCGAATGTGTTTAGATTGCTATTCTATTGCATTTGGCACATGGTGACGGTTATCTCGAGAGTGCGAAGTAGCCAAATGAAACTTTTACTGGATTTCCACTTACTTTATCAAATCTCATCTCCACCACACAGGACAAGTTTGCATCTGTTATAGTTTTGGAGAAAATTGTGGTCATTTTATTTATGCGAGAATGTGTTCAGATTGATATTCTATTGCATTTGGCACATGGTGACGATTATCTCGAGAGTGCAAAGTAGCCAAATGAAACTTTTACTGGATTTCCACTTACTTTATCAAATCTCATCTCCACCACACAGGACAAGTTTGCATCTGTTATAGTTTTGGAGAAAATTGTGGTCATTTCATTTATGCGCAAATGTGTTCAGATTGCTATTCTATTGCATTTGGCACATGGTGACGATTATCTCGAGAGTGCAAAGTAGCCAAATGAAACTTTTACTGGATTTCCACTTACTTTATCAAATCTCATCTCCACCACACAGGACAAGTTTGCATCTGTTATAGTTTTTGAGAAAATTGTGGTCATTTCATTTATGCGCGAATGTGCTCAGATTGCTATTCTATTGCATTTGGCACATGGTGACGATTATCTCGAGAGTGCAAAGTAGCCAAATGAAACTTTTACTGGATTTCCACTTACTTTATCAAATCTCATCTCCACCACACAGGACAAGTTTGCATCTGTTATAGTTTTGGAGAAAATTGTGGTCATTTCATTTATGCGCGAATGTGTTCAGATTGCTATTCTATTGCATTTGGCACATGGTGACGATTATCTCGAGAGTGCAAAGTAGCCAAATGAAACTTTTACTGGATTTCCACTTACTTTATCAAATCTCATCTCCACCACACAGGACAAGTTTGCATCTGTTATAGTTTTGGAGAAAATTGTGGTCATTTCATTTATGCGCGAATGTGTTCAGATTGCTATTCTATTGCATTTGGCACATGGTGACGATTATCTCGAGAGTGCAAAGTAGCCAAATGAAACTTTTACTGGATTTCCACTTACTTTATCAAATCTCATCTCCACCACACAGGACAAGTTTGCATCTGTTATAGTTTTGGAGAAAATTGTGGTCATTTCATTTATGCGCGAATGTGTTCAGATTGCTATTCTATTGCATTTGGCACATGGTGACGATTATCTCGAGAGTGCAAAGTAGCCAAATGAAACTTTTACTGGATTTCCACTTACTTTATCAAATCTCATCTCCACCACACAGGACAAGTTTGCATCTGTTATAGTTTTGGAGAAAATTGTGGTCATTTCATTTATGCGCGAATGTGTTCAGATTGCTATTCTATTGCATTTGGCACATGGTGACGATTATCTCGATAGTGCAAAGTAGCCAAATGAAACTTTTACTGGATTTCCACTTACTTTATCAAATCTTATCTCCACCACACAGGACAAGTTTGCATCTGTTATAGTTTTGGAGAAAATTGTGGTCATTTCATTTATGCGCGAATGTGTTCAGATTGCTATTCTATTGCATTTTGCACATGGTGACGATTATCTCGAGAGTGCAAAGTAGCCAAATGAAACTTTTACTGGATTTCCACTTACTTTATCAAATCTCATCTCCACCACACAGGACAAGTTTGCATCTGTTATAGTTTTGGAGAAAATTGTGGTCATTTCATTTATGCGCGAATGTGTTCAGATTGCTATTCTATTGCATTTGGCACATGGTGACGATTATCTCGAGAGTGCAAAGTAGCCAAATGAAACTTTTACTGGATTTCCACTTACTTTATCAAATCTCATCTCCACCACAAAGGACAAGTTTGCATCTGTTATAGTTTTGGAGAAAATTGTGGTCATTTCATTTATGCGCGAATGTGTTCAGATTGCTATTCTATTGCATTTGGCACATGGTGACGATTATCTCGAGAGTGCAAAGTAGCCAAATGAAACTTTTACTGGATTTCCACTTACTTTATCAAATCTCATCTCCACCACACAGGACAAGTTTGCATCTGTTATAGTTTTTGAGAAAATTGTGGTCATTTCATTTATGCGCGAATGTGCTCAGATTGCTATTCTATTGCATTTGGCACATGGTGACGATTATCTCGAGAGTGCAAAGTAGCCAAATGAAACTTTTACTGGATTTCCACTTACTTTATCAAATCTCATCTCCACCACACAGGACAAGTTTGCATCTGTTATAGTTTTGGAGAAAATTGTGGTCATTTCATTTATGCGCGAATGTGTTCAGATTGCTATTCTATTGCATTTGGCACATGGTGACGATTATCTCGAGAGTGCAAAGTAGCCAGATTAAACTTTTACTGGATTTCAACTTACTTTATCAAATCTCATCTCCACCACACAGGACAAGTTTGCATCTGTTATAGTTTTGGAGAAAATTGTGGTCATTTCATTTATGCGCGAATGTGTTCAGATTGATATTCTATTGCATTTGGCACATGGTGACGATTATCTCGAGAGTGCAAAGTAGCTAAATGAAACTTTTACTGGATTTCCACTTACTTTATCAAATCTCATCTCCACCACACAGGACAAGTTTGCATCTTTTATAGTTTTGGAGAAAATTGTGGTCATTTCATTTATGCGCGAATGTGTTCAGATTGCTATTCTATTGCATTTGGCACATGGTGACGATTATCTCGAGAGTGCAAAGTAGCCAAATGAAACTTTTACTGGATTTCCACTTACTTTATCAAATCTCATCTCCACCACACAGGACAAGTTTGCATCTGTTATAGTTTTGGAGAAAATTGTGGTCATTTCATTTATGCGCGAATGTGTTCAGATTGCTATTCTATTGCATTTTGCACATGGTAACGATTATCTCGAGAGTGCAAAGTAGCCAAATGAAACTTTTACTGGATTTCCACTTACTTTATCAAATCTCATCTCCACCACACAGGACAAGTTTGCATCTGTTATAGTTTTGGAGAAAATTGTGGTCATTTCATTTATGCGCGAATGTGTTCAGATTGCTATTCTATTGCATTTGGCACATGGTGACGATTATCTCGAGAGTGCAAAGTAGCCAAATGAAACTTTTACTGGATTTCCACTTACTTTATCAAATCTCATCTCCACCACACAGGACAAGTTTGCATCTGTTATAGTTTTGGAGAAAATTGTGGTCATTTCATTTATGCGCGAATGTGTTCAGATTGCTATTCTATTGCATTTGGCACATGGTGACGATTATCTCGAGAGTGCAAAGTAGCCAAATGAAACTTTTACTGGATTTCCACTTACTTTATCAAATCTCATCTCCACCACACAGGACAAGTTTGCATCTGTTATAGTTTTGGAGAAAATTGTGGTCATTTCATTTATGCGCGAATGTGCTCAGATTGCTATTCTATTGCATTTGGCACATGGTGACGATTATCTCGAGAGTGCAAAGTAGCCAAATGAAACTTTTACTGGATTTCCACTTACTTTATCAAATCTCATCTCCACCACACAGGACAAGTTTGCATCTGTTATAGTTTTGGAGAAAATTGTGGTCATTTCATTTATGCGCGAATGTGTTCAGATTGCTATTCTATTGCATTTGGCACATGGTGACGATTATCTCGAGAGTGCAAAGTAGCCAAATTAAACTTTTACTGGATTTCAACTTACTTTATCAAATCTCATCTCCACCACACAGGACAAGTTTGCATCTGTTATAGTTTTGGAGAAAATTGTGGTCATTTCATTTATGCGCGAATGTGTTCAGATTGATATTCTATTGCATTTGGCACATGGTGACGATTATCTCGAGAGTGCAAAGTAGCTAAATGAAACTTTTACTGGATTTCCACTTACTTTATCAAATCTCATCTCCACCACACAGGGCAAGTTTGCATCTGTTATAGTTTTGGAGAAAATTGTGGTCATTTCATTTATGCGCGAATGTGTTCAGATTGCTATTCTATTGCATTTGGCACATGGTGACGATTATCTCGAGAGTGCAAAGTAGCCAAATGAAACTTTTACTGGATTTCCACTTACTTTATCAAATCTCATCTCCACCACACAGGACAAGTTTGCATCTGTTATAGTTTTTGAGAAAATTGTGGTCATTTCATTTATGCGCGAATGTGCTCAGATTGCTATTCTATTGCATTTGGCACATGGTGACGATTATCTCGAGAGTGCAAAGTTGCCAAATGAAACTTTTACTGGATTTCCACTTACTTTATCAAATCTCATCTCCACCACACAGGACAAGTTTGCATCTGTTATAGTTTTGGAGAAAATTGTGGTCATTTCATTTATGCGCGAATGTGTTCAGATTGCTATTTTATTGCATTTGGCACATGGTGACAATTATCTCGAGAGTGCAAAGTTGCCAAATGAAACTTTTACTGGATTTCCACTTACTTTATCAAATCTCATCTCCACCACACAGGACAAGTTTGCATCTGTTATAGTTTTGGAGAAAATTGTGGTCATTTCATTTATGCGCGAATGTTTTCAGATTGCTATTCTATTGCATTTGGCACATGGTGACGATTATCTCGAGAGTGCAAAGTAGCCAAATGAAACTTTTACTGGATTTCCACTTACTTTATCAAATCTCATCTCCACCACACAGGACAAGTTTGCATCTGTTATAGTTTTGGAGAAAATTGTGGTCATTTCATTTATGCGCGAATGTGTTCAGATTGCTATTCTATTGTATTTGGCACATGGTGACGATTATCTCGATACTGCAAAGTAGCCAAATGAAACTTTTACTGGATTTCCACTTACTTTATCAAATCTTATCTCCACCACACAGGACAAGTTTGCATCTGTTATAGTTTTGGAGAAAATTGTGGTCATTTCATTTATGCGCGAATGTGTTCAGATTGCTATTCTATTGCATTTTGCACATGGTGACGATTATCTCGAGAGTGCAAAGTAGCCAAATGAAACTTTTACTGGATTTCCACTTACTTTATCAAATCTCATCTCCACCACACAGGACAAGTTTGCATCTGTTATAGTTTTGGAGAAAATTGTGGTCATTTCATTTATGCGCGAATGTGTTCAGATTGCTATTCTATTGCATTTGGCACATGGTGACGATTATCTCGAGAGTGCAAAGTAGCCAAATGAAACTTTTACTGGATTTCCACTTACTTTATCAAATCTCATCTCCACCACAAAGGACAAGTTTGCATCTGTTATAGTTTTGGAGAAAATTGTGGTCATTTCATTTATGCGCGAATGTGTTCAGATTGCTATTCTATTGCATTTGGCACATGGTGACGATTATCTCGAGAGTGCAAAGTAGCCAAATGAAACTTTTACTGGATTTCCACTTACTTTATCAAATCTCATCTCCACCACACAGGACAAGTTTGCATCTGTTATAGTTTTTGAGAAAATTGTGGTCATTTCATTTATGCGCGAATGTGCTCAGATTGCTATTCTATTGCATTTGGCACATGGTGACGATTATCTCGAGAGTGCAAAGTAGCCAAATGAAACTTTTACTGGATTTCCACTTACTTTATCAAATCTCATCTCCACCACACAGGACAAGTTTGCATCTGTTATAGTTTTGGAGAAAATTGTGGTCATTTCATTTATGCGCGAATGTGTTCAGATTGCTATTCTATTGCATTTGGCACATGGTGACGATTATCTCGAGAGTGCAAAGTAGCCAGATTAAACTTTTACTGGATTTCAACTTACTTTATCAAATCTCATCTCCACCACACAGGACAAGTTTGCATCTGTTATAGTTTTGGAGAAAATTGTGGTCATTTCATTTATGCGCGAATGTGTTCAGATTGATATTCTATTGCATTTGGCACATGGTGACGATTATCTCGAGAGTGCAAAGTAGCTAAATGAAACTTTTACTGGATTTCCACTTACTTTATCAAATCTCATCTCCACCACACAGGACAAGTTTGCATCTGTTATAGTTTTGGAGAAAATTGTGGTCATTTCATTTATGCGCGAATGTGTTCAGATTGCTATTCTATTGCATTTGGCACATGGTGACGATTATCTCGAGAGTGCAAAGTAGCCAAATGAAACTTTTACTGGATTTCCACTTACTTTATCAAATCTCATCTCCACCACACAGGACAAGTTTGCATCTGTTATAGTTTTGGAGAAAATTGTGGTCATTTCATTTATGCGCGAATGTGTTCAGATTGCTATTCTATTGCATTTTGCACATGGTGACGATTATCTCGAGAGTGCAAAGTAGCCAAATGAAACTTTTACTGGATTTACACTTACTTTATCAAATCTCATCTCCACCACACAGGACAAGTTTGCATCTGTTATAGTTTTGGAGAAAATTGTGGTCATTTCATTTATGCGCGAATGTGTTCAGATTGCTATTCTATTGCATTTGGCACATGGTGACGATTATCTCGAGAGTGCAAAGTAGCCAAATGAAACTTTTACTGGATTTCCACTTACTTTATCAAATCTCATCTCCACCACACAGGACAAGTTTGCATCTGTTATAGTTTTTGAGAAAATTGTGGTCATTTCATTTATGCGCGAATGTGCTCAGATTGCTATTCTATTGCATTTGGCACATGGTGACGATTATCTCGAGAGTGCAAAGAAGCCAAATGAAACTTTTACTGGATTTCCACTTACTTTATCAAATCTCATCTCCACCACACAGGACAAGTTTGCATCTGTTATAGTTTTGGAGAAAATTGTGGTCATTTCATTTATGCGCGAATGTGTTCAGATAGCTATTCTATTGCATTTGGCACATGGTGACGATTATCTCGAGAGTGCAAAGTAGCCAAATTAAACTTTTACTGGATTTCAACTTACTTTATCAAATCTCATCTCCACCACACAGGACAAGTTTGCATCTGTTATAGTTTTGGAGAAAAATGTGGTCATTTCATTTATGCGCGAATGTGTTCAGATTGATATTCTATTGCATTTGGCACATGGTGACGATTATCTTGAGAGTGCAAAGTAGCTAAATGAAACGTTTACTGGATTTCCACTTACTTTATCAAATCTCATCTCCACCACACAGGACAAGTTTGCATCTGTTATAGTTTTGGAGAAAATTGTGGTCATTTCATTTATGCGCGAATGTGTTCAGATTGCTATTCTATTGCATTTGGCACATGGTGACGATTATCTCGAGAGTGCAAAGTAGCCAAATGAAACTTTTACTGGATTTCCACTTACTTTATCAAATCTCATCTCCACCACACAGGACAAGTTTGCATCTGTTATAGTTTTTGAGAAAATTGTGGTCATTTCATTTATGCGCGAATGTGCTCAGATTGCTATTCTATTGCATTTGGCACATGGTGACGATTATCTCGAGAGTGCAAAGTTGCCAAATGAAACTTTTACTGGATTTCCACTTACTTTATCAAATCTCATCTCCACCACACAGGACAAGTTTGCATCTGTTATAGTTTTGGAGAAAATTGTGGTCATTTCATTTATGCGCGAATGTGTTCAGATTGCTATTTTATTGCATTTGGCACATGGTGACAATTATCTCGAGAGTGCAAAGTTGCCAAATGAAACTTTTACTGGATTTCCACTTACTTTATCAAATCTCATCTCCACCACACAGGACAAGTTTGCATCTGTTATAGTTTTGGAGAAAATTGTGGTCATTTCATTTATGCGCGAATGTTTTCAGATTGCTATTCTATTGCATTTGGCACATGGTGACGATTATCTCGAGAGTGCAAAGTAGCCAAATGAAACTTTTACTGGATTTCCACTTACTTTATCAAATCTCATCTCCACCACACAGGACAAGTTTGCATCTGTTATAGTTTTGGAGAAAATTGGGGTCATTTCATTTATGCGCGAATGTGTTCAGATTGATATTTTATTGCATTTGGCACATGGTGACGATTATCTCGAGAGTGCAAAGTAGCCAAATGAAACTTTTACTGGATTTCCACTTACTTTATCAAATCTCATCTCCACCACACAGGACAAGTTTGCATCTGTTATAGTTTTGGAGAAAATTGTGGTCATTTCATTTATGCGCGAATGTGTTCAGATTGCTATTCTATTGCATTTGGCACATGGTGACGATTATCTCGAGAGTGCAAAGTAGCCAAATGAAACTTTTACTGGATTTCCACTTACTTTATCAAATCTCATCTCCACCACACAGGACAAGTTTGCATCTGTTATAGTTTTGGAGAAAATTGTGGTCATTTCATTTATGCGCGAATGTGTTCAGATTGCTATTCTATTGCATTTGGCACATGGTGACGATTATCTCGAGAGTGCAAAGTAGCCAAATAAAACTTTTACTGGATTTCCACTTACTTTATCAAATCTCATCTCCACCACACAGGACAAGTTTGCATCTGTTATAGTTTTGGAGAAAATTGTGGTCATTTCCTTTATGCGCGAATGTGTTCAGATTGCTATTCTATTGCATTTGGCACATGGTGACGATTATCTCGAGAGTGCAAAGTAGCCAAATGAAACTTTTACTGGATTTCACCTTACTTTATCAAATCTCATCTCCACCACACAGGACAAGTTTGCATCTGTTATAGTTTTGGAGAAAATTGTGGTCATTTCATTTATGCGCGAATGTGTTCAGATTGATATTCTATTGCATTTGGCACATGGTGACGATTATCTCGAGAGTGCAAAGTAGCCAAATGAAACTTTTACTGGATTTCCACTTACTTTATCAAATCTCATCTCCACCACACAGGACAAGTTTGCATCTGTTATAGTTTTGGAGAAAATTGTGGTCATTTTATTTATGCGCGAATGTGTTCAGATTGCTATTCTATTGCATTTGGCACATGGTGACGATTATCTAGAGAGTGCAAAGTAGCCAAATGAAACTTTTACTGGATTTCCACTTACTTTATCAAATCTCATCTCCACCACACAGGACAAGTTTGCATCTGTTATAGTTTTTGAGAAAATTGTGGTCATTTCATTTATGCGCGGATGTGCTCAGATTGCTATTCTATTGCATTTGGCACATGGTGACGATTATCTCGAGAGTGCAAAGTAGCCAAATGAAACTTTTACTGGATTTCCACTTACTTTATCAAATCTCATCTCCACCACACAGGACAAGTTTAAATCTGTTATAGTTTTGGAGAAAATTGTGGTCATTTCATTTATGCGCGAATGTGTTCAGATTGCTATTCTATTGCATTTGGCACATGGTGACGATTATCTCGAGAGTGCAAAGTAGCCAAATGAAACTTTTACTGGATTTTCACTTACTTTATCAAATCTCATCTCCACCACACAGGACAAGTTTGCATCTGTTATAGTTTTGGAGAAAATTGTGGTCATTTCATTTATGCGCGAATGTGTTCAGATTGCTATTCTATTGCATTTGGCACATGGTGACGATTATCTCGAGAGTGCAAAGTAGCCAAATGAAACTTTTACTGGATTTCCACTTACTTTATCAAATCTCATCTCCACCACACAGGACAAGTTTGCATCTGTTATAGTTTTTGAGAAAATTGTGGTCATTTCATTTATGCGCGAATGTGCTCAGATTGCTATTCTATTGCAGTTGGCACATGGTGACGATTATCTCGAGAGTGCAAAGTAGCCAAATGAAACTTTTACTGGATTTCCACTTACTTTATCAAATCTCATCTCCACCACACAGGACAAGTTTGCATCTGTTATAGTTTTGGAGAAAATTGTGGTCATTTCATTTATGCGCGAATGTGTTCAGATTGCTATTCTATTGCATTTGGCACATGGTGACGATTATCTCGAGAGTGCAAAGTAGCCAAATGAAACTTTTACTGGATTTCCACTTACTTTATCAAATCTCATCTCCACCACACAGGACAAGTTTGCATCTGTTATAGTTTTGGAGAAAATTGTGGTCATTTCATTTATGCGCGAATGTTTTCAGATTGCTATTCTATTGCATTTGGCACATGGTGACGATTATCTCGAGAGTGCAAAGTAGCCAAATGAAACTTTTACTGGATTTCCACTTACTTTATCAAATCTCATCTCCACCACACAGGACAAGTTTGCATCTGTTATAGTTTTGGAGAAAATTGGGGTCATTTCATTTATGCGCGAATGTGTTCAGATTGATATTTTATTGCATTTGGCACATGGTGACGATTATCTCGAGAGTGCAAAGTAGCCAAATGAAACTTTTACTGGATTTCCACTTACTTTATCAAATCTCATCTCCACCACACAGGACAAGTTTGCATCTGTTATAGTTTTGGAGAAAATTGTGGTCATTTCATTTATGCGCGAATGTGTTCAGATTGCTATTCTATTGCATTTGGCACATGGTGACGATTATCTCGAGAGTGCAAAGTAGCCAAATGAAACTTTTACTGGATTTCCACTTACTTTATCAAATCTCATCTCCACCACACAGGACAAGTTTGCATCTGTTATAGTTTTGGAGAAAATTGTGGTCATTTCATTTATGCGCGAATGTGTTCAGATTGCTATTCTATTGCATTTGGCACATGGTGACGATTATCTCGAGAGTGCAAAGTAGCCAAATGAAACTTTTACTGGATTTTCACTTACTTTATCAAATCTCATCTCCACCACACAGGACAAGTTTAAATCTGTTATAGTTTTGGAGAAAATTGTGGTCATTTCATTTATGCGCGAATGTGTTCAGATTGCTATTCTATTGCATTTGGCACATGGTGACGATTATCTCGAGAGTGCAAAGTAGCCAAATGAAACTTTTACTGGATTTCCACTTACTTTATCAAATCTCATCTCCACCACACAGGACAAGTTTGCATCTGTTATAGTTTTGGAGAAAATTGTGGTCATTTCATTTATGCGCGAATGTTTTCAGATTGCTATTCTATTGCATTTGGCACATGGTGACGATTATCTCGAGAGTGCAAAGTAGCCAAATGAAACTTTTACTGGATTTCCACTTACTTTATCAAATCTCATCTCCACCACACAGGACAAGTTTGCATCTGTTATAGTTTTGGAGAAAATTGGGGTCATTTCATTTATGCGCGAATGTGTTCAGATTGATATTTTATTGCATTTGGCACATGGTGACGATTATCTCGAGAGTGCAAAGTAGCCAAATGAAACTTTTACTGGATTTCCACTTACTTTATCAAATCTCATCTCCACCACACAGGACAAGTTTGCATCTGTTATAGTTTTGGAGAAAATTGGGGTCATTTCATTTATGCGCGAATGTGTTCAGATTGATATTTTATTGCATTTGGCACATGGTGACGATTATCTCGAGAGTGCAAAGTAGCCAAATGAAACTTTTACTGGATTTCCACTTACTTTATCAAATCTCATCTCCACCACACAGGACAAGTTTGCATCTGTTATAGTTTTGGAGAAAATTGTGGTCATTTCATTTATGCGCGAATGTGTTCAGATTGCTATTCTATTGCATTTGGCACATGGTGACGATTATCTCGAGAGTGCAAAGTAGCCAAATGAAACTTTTACTGGATTTCCACTTACTTTATCAAATCTCATCTCCACCACACAGGACAAGTTTGCATCTGTTATAGTTTTGGAGAAAATTGTGGTCATTTCATTTATGCGCGAATGTGTTCAGATTGCTATTCTATTGCATTTGGCACATGGTGACGATTATCTCGAGAGTGCAAAGTAGCCAAATAAAACTTTTACTGGATTTCCACTTACTTTATCAAATCTCATCTCCACCACACAGGACAAGTTTGCATCTGTTATAGTTTTGGAGAAAATTGTGGTCATTTCCTTTATGCGCGAATTTGTTCAGATTGCTATTCTATTGCATTTGGCACATGGTGACGATTATCTCGAGAGTGCAAAGTAGCCAAATGAAACTTTTACTGGATTTCACCTTACTTTATCAAATCTCATCTCCACCACACAGGACAAGTTTGCATCTGTTATAGTTTTGGAGAAAATTGTGGTCATTTCATTTATGCGCGAATGTGTTCAGATTGATATTCTATTGCATTTGGCACATGGTGACGATTATCTCGAGAGTGCAAAGTAGCCAAATGAAACTTTTACTGGATTTCCACTTTATCAAATCTCATCTCCACCACACAGGACAAGTTTGCATCTGTTATAGTTTTGGAGAAAATTGTGGTCATTTTATTTATGCGCGAATGTGTTCAGATTGCTATTCTATTGCATTTGGCACATGGTGACGATTATCTAGAGAGTGCAAAGTAGCCAAATGAAACTTTTACTGGATTTCCACTTACTTTATCAAATCTCATCTCCACCACACAGGACAAGTTTGCATCTGTTATAGTTTTTGAGAAAATTGTGGTCATTTCATTTATGCGCGAATGTGCTCAGATTGCTATTCTATTGCATTTGGCACATGGTGACGATTATCTCGAGAGTGCAAAGTAGCCAAATGAAACTTTTACTGGATTTCCACTTACTTTATCAAATCTCATCTCCACCACACAGGACAAGTTTAAATCTGTTATAGTTTTGGAGAAAATTGTGGTCATTTCATTTATGCGCGAATGTGTTCAGATTGCTATTCTATTGCATTTGGCACATGGTGACGATTATCTCGAGAGTGCAAAGTAGCCAAATGAAACTTTTACTGGATTTTCACTTACTTTATCAAATCTCATCTCCACCACACAGGACAAGTTTGCATCTGTTATAGTTTTGGAGAAAATTGTGGTCATTTCATTTATGCGCGAATGTGTTCAGATTGCTATTCTATTGCATTTGGCACATGGTGACGATTATATCGAGAGTGCAAAGTAGCCAAATGAAACTTTTACTGGATTTAGACTTACGTTATCAAATCTCATCTCCACCACACAGGACAAGTTTGCATCTGTTATAGTTTTTGAGAAAATTGTGGTCATTTCATTTATGCGCGAATGTGCTCAGATTGCTATTCTATTGCAGTTGGCACATGGTGACGATTATCTCGAGAGTGCAAAGTAGCCAAATGAAACTTTTACTGGATTTCCACTTACTTTATCAAATCTCATCTCCACCACACAGGACAAGTTTGCATCTGTTATAGTTTTGGAGAAAATTGTGGTCATTTCATTTATGCGCGAATGTGTTCAGATTGCTATTCTATTGCATTTGGCACATGGTGACGATTATCTCGAGAGTGCAAAGTAGCCAAATGAAACTTTTACTGGATTTCCACTTACTTTATCAAATCTCATCTCCACCACACAGGACAAGTTTGCATCTGTTATAGTTTTGGAGAAAATTGTGGTCATTTCATTTATGCGCGAATGTGTTCAGATTGCTATTCTATTGCATTTGGCACATGGTGACGATTATCTCGAGAGTGCAAAGTAGCCAAATAAAACTTTTACTGGATTTCCACTTACTTTATCAAATCTCATCTCCACCACACAGGACAAGTTTGCATCTGTTATAGTTTTGGAGAAAATTGTGGTCATTTCCTTTATGCGCGAATGTGTTCAGATTGCTATTCTATTGCATTTGGCACATGGTGACGATTATCTCGAGAGTGCAAAGTAGCCAAATGAAACTTTTACTGGATTTCCACTTATTTTATCAAATCTCATCTCCACCACACAGGACAATTTGCATCTGTTATAGTTTTGGAGAAAATTGTGGTCATTTCATTTATGTGCGAAATGTGTTCCGATTGCTTTTATATTGCATTTGGCACATGGTGACGATTATCTCGAGAGTGCAAAGTAGCCAAATGAAACTTTTACTGGATTTCCACTTATTTTATCAAATCTCATCTCCACCACACAGGACAAGTTTGCATCTGTTACACTTTTGGAGAAAATTGTGGTCATTTCATTTATGCGCGAAATGTGTTCAGATTGCTTTTATACTGCATTTGGCACATGGTGACGATTATCTCGAGAGTGCAAAGTAGCCAAATGAAACTTTTACTGGATTTCCACTTATTTTATCAAATCTCATCTCCACCACACAGGACAAGTTTGCATCTGTTATAGTTTTGGAGAAAATTGTGGTCATTTCATTTATGCGCGAAATGTGTTCAGATTGCTTTTATATTGCATTTGGCACATGGTGACGATTATCTCGAGAGTGCAAAGTAGCCAAATGAAACTTTTACTGGATTTCCACTTATTTTATCAAATCTCATCTCCACCACACAAGACAAGTTTGCATCTGTTATAGTTTTGGAGAAAATTGTGGTCATTTCATTTATGCGCGAATGTTTTCAGATTGCTATTCTATTGCATTTGGCACATGGTGACGATTATCTCGAGAGTGCAAAGTAGCCAAATGAAACTTTTACTGGATTTCCACTTACTTTATCAAATCTCATCTCCACCACACAGGACAAGTTTGCATCTGTTATAGTTTTGGAGAAAATTGGGGTCATTTCATTTATGCGCGAATGTGTTCAGATTGATATTTTATTGCATTTGGCACATGGTGACGATTATCTCGAGAGTGCAAAGTAGCCAAATGAAACTTTTACTGGATTTCCACTTACTTTATCAAATCTCATCTCCACCACACAGGACAAGTTTGCATCTGTTATAGTTTTGGAGAAAATTGGGGTCATTTCATTTATGCGCGAATGTGTTCAGATTGATATTTTATTGCATTTGGCACATGGTGACGATTATCTCGAGAGTGCAAAGTAGCCAAATGAAACTTTTACTGGATTTCCACTTACTTTATCAAATCTCATCTCCACCACACAGGACAAGTTTGCATCTGTTATAGTTTTGGAGAAAATTGTGGTCATTTCATTTATGCGCGAATGTGTTCAGATTGCTATTCTATTGCATTTGGCACATGGTGACGATTATCTCGAGAGTGCAAAGTAGCCAAATGAAACTTTTACTGGATTTCCACTTACTTTATCAAATCTCATCTCCACCACACAGGACAAGTTTGCATCTGTTATAGTTTTGGAGAAAATTGTGGTCATTTCATTTATGCGCGAATGTGTTCAGATTGCTATTCTATTGCATTTGGCACATGGTGACGATTATCTCGAGAGTGCAAAGTAGCCAAATAAAACTTTTACTGGATTTCCACTTACTTTATCAAATCTCATCTCCACCACACAGGACAAGTTTGCATCTGTTATAGTTTTGGAGAAAATTGTGGTCATTTCCTTTATGCGCGAATTTGTTCAGATTGCTATTCTATTGCATTTGGCACATGGTGACGATTATCTCGAGAGTGCAAAGTAGCCAAATGAAACTTTTACTGGATTTCACCTTACTTTATCAAATCTCATCTCCACCACACAGGACAAGTTTGCATCTGTTATAGTTTTGGAGAAAATTGTGGTCATTTCATTTATGCGCGAATGTGTTCAGATTGATATTCTATTGCATTTGGCACATGGTGACGATTATCTCGAGAGTGCAAAGTAGCCAAATGAAACTTTTACTGGATTTCCACTTTATCAAATCTCATCTCCACCACACAGGACAAGTTTGCATCTGTTATAGTTTTGGAGAAAATTGTGGTCATTTTATTTATGCGCGAATGTGTTCAGATTGCTATTCTATTGCATTTGGCACATGGTGACGATTATCTAGAGAGTGCAAAGTAGCCAAATGAAACTTTTACTGGATTTCCACTTACTTTATCAAATCTCATCTCCACCACACAGGACAAGTTTGCATCTGTTATAGTTTTTGAGAAAATTGTGGTCATTTCATTTATGCGCGAATGTGCTCAGATTGCTATTCTATTGCATTTGGCACATGGTGACGATTATCTCGAGAGTGCAAAGTAGCCAAATGAAACTTTTACTGGATTTCCACTTACTTTATCAAATCTCATCTCCACCACACAGGACAAGTTTAAATCTGTTATAGTTTTGGAGAAAATTGTGGTCATTTCATTTATGCGCGAATGTGTTCAGATTGCTATTCTATTGCATTTGGCACATGGTGACGATTATCTCGAGAGTGCAAAGTAGCCAAATGAAACTTTTACTGGATTTTCACTTACTTTATCAAATCTCATCTCCACCACACAGGACAAGTTTGCATCTGTTATAGTTTTGGAGAAAATTGTGGTCATTTCATTTATGCGCGAATGTGTTCAGATTGCTATTCTATTGCATTTGGCACATGGTGACGATTATATCGAGAGTGCAAAGTAGCCAAATGAAACTTTTACTGGATTTAGACTTACGTTATCAAATCTCATCTCCACCACACAGGACAAGTTTGCATCTGTTATAGTTTTTGAGAAAATTGTGGTCATTTCATTTATGCGCGAATGTGCTCAGATTGCTATTCTATTGCAGTTGGCACATGGTGACGATTATCTCGAGAGTGCAAAGTAGCCAAATGAAACTTTTACTGGATTTCCACTTACTTTATCAAATCTCATCTCCACCACACAGGACAAGTTTGCATCTGTTATAGTTTTGGAGAAAATTGTGGTCATTTCATTTATGCGCGAATGTGTTCAGATTGCTATTCTATTGCATTTGGCACATGGTGACGATTATCTCGAGAGTGCAAAGTAGCCAAATGAAACTTTTACTGGATTTCCACTTACTTTATCAAATCTCATCTCCACCACACAGGACAAGTTTGCATCTGTTATAGTTTTGGAGAAAATTGTGGTCATTTCATTTATGCGCGAATGTGTTCAGATTGCTATTCTATTGCATTTGGCACATGGTGACGATTATCTCGAGAGTGCAAAGTAGCCAAATAAAACTTTTACTGGATTTCCACTTACTTTATCAAATCTCATCTCCACCACACAGGACAAGTTTGCATCTGTTATAGTTTTGGAGAAAATTGTGGTCATTTCCTTTATGCGCGAATGTGTTCAGATTGCTATTCTATTGCATTTGGCACATGGTGACGATTATCTCGAGAGTGCAAAGTAGCCAAATGAAACTTTTACTGGATTTCCACTTATTTTATCAAATCTCATCTCCACCACACAGGACAATTTGCATCTGTTATAGTTTTGGAGAAAATTGTGGTCATTTCATTTATGTGCGAAATGTGTTCCGATTGCTTTTATATTGCATTTGGCACATGGTGACGATTATCTCGAGAGTGCAAAGTAGCCAAATGAAACTTTTACTGGATTTCCACTTATTTTATCAAATCTCATCTCCACCACACAGGACAAGTTTGCATCTGTTACACTTTTGGAGAAAATTGTGGTCATTTCATTTATGCGCGAAATGTGTTCAGATTGCTTTTATACTGCATTTGGCACATGGTGACGATTATCTCGAGAGTGCAAAGTAGCCAAATGAAACTTTTACTGGATTTCCACTTATTTTATCAAATCTCATCTCCACCACACAGGACAAGTTTGCATCTGTTATAGTTTTGGAGAAAATTGTGGTCATTTCATTTATGCGCGAAATGTGTTCAGATTGCTTTTATATTGCATTTGGCACATGGTGACGATTATCTCGAGAGTGCAAAGTAGCCAAATGAAACTTTTACTGGATTTCCACTTATTTTATCAAATCTCATCTCCACCACACAAGACAAGTTTGCATCTGTTATAGTTTTGGAGAAAATTGTGGTCATTTCATTTATGTGCGAAATGTGTTCAGATTGCTTTTATATTGCATTTGGCACATGGTGACGATTATCTCGAGAGTGCAAAGTAGCCAAATGAAACTTTTACTGGATTTCCACTTATTTTATCAAATCTCATCTCCACCACACAGGACAAGTTTGCATCTGTTATAGTTTTGGAGAAAATTGTGGTCATTTCATTTATGCGCGAAATGTGTTCAGATTGCTTTTATATTGCATTTGGCACATGGTGACGATTATCTCGAGAGTGCAAAGTAGCCAAATGAAACTTTTACTGGATTTCCACTTATTTTATCAAATCTCATCTCCACCACACAAGACAAGTTTGCATCTGTTATAGTTTTGGAGAAAATTGTGGTCATTTCATTTATGCGCGAAATGTGTTCAGATTGCTTTTATATTGCATTTGGCACATGGTGACGATTATCTCGAGAGTGCAAAGTAGCCAAATGAAACTTTTACTGGATTTCCACTTATTTTATCAAATCTCATCTCCACCACACAGGACAAGTTTGCATCTGTTATAGTTTTGGAGAAAATTGTGGTCATTTCATTTATGCGCGAAATGTGTTCAGATTGCTTTTATATTGCATTTGGCACATGGTGACGATTATCTCGAGAGTGCAAAGTAGCCAAATTAAACTTTTACTGGAATTCCACTTATTTTATCAAATTTCATCTCCACCACACAGGACAAGTTTGCATCTGTTATAGTTTTGGAGAAAATTGTGGTCATTTCATTTATGCGCGAAATGTGTTCAGATTGCTTTTATATTGCATTTGGCACATGGTGACGATTATCTAGAGAGTGCAAAGTAGCAAACTAAAACTTTTACTGGATTTCAACTTATTTTATGAAATCTCATCTCCACCACACAGGACAAGTTTGCATTTGTTTTAGTTTTGGAGAAAATTGTGGTCATTTCATTTATGCGCGAATTGTGTTCAGATTGCTTTTATATTGCACTTGGCACATGGTGACGATTATCTCGAGAGTGCAAAGTAGCCAAATGAAACTTTTACTGGATTTCCACTTATTTTATCAAATCTCATCACCACCACACAGGACAAGTTTGCATCTGTTATAGTTTTGGAGAAAATTGTGGTCATTTCATTTATGCGCGAAATGTGTTCAGATTGCTTTTATACTGCATTTGGCACATGGTGACAATTATCTCGAGAGTGCAAAGTAGCCAAATGAAACTTTTACTGGATTTCCACTTATTTTATCAAATCTCATCTCCACCACACAGGACAAGTTTGCATCTGTTATAGTTTTGGAGAAAATTGTGGTCATTTCATTTATGCGCGAAATGTGTTCAGATTGCTTTTATATTGCATTTGGCACATGGTGACGATTATCTCGAGAGTGCAAAGTAGCCAAATGAAACTTTTACTGGATTTCCACTTATTTTATCAAATCTCATCTCCACCACACAAGACAAGTTTGCATCTGTTATAGTTTTGGAGAAAATTGTGGTCATTTCATTTATGTGCGAAATGTGTTCAGATTGCTTTTATATTGCATTTGGCACATGGTGACGATTATCTCGAGAGTGCAAAGTAGCCAAATGAAACTTTTACTGGATTTCCACTTATTTTATCAAATCTCATCTCCACCACACAGGACAAGTTTGCATCTGTTATAGTTTTGGAGAAAATTGTGGTCATTTCATTTATGCACGAAATGTGTTCAGATTGCTTTTATATTGCATTTGGCACATGGTGACGATTATCTCGAGAGTGCAAAGTAGCCAAATGAAACTTTTACTGGATTTCCACTTATTTTATCAAATCTCATCTCCACCACACAAGACAAGTTTGCATCTGTTATAGTTTTGGAGAAAATTGTGGTCATTTCATTTATGCGCGAAATGTGTTCAGATTGCTTTTATATTGCATTTGGCACATGGTGACGATTATCTCGAGAGTGCAAAGTAGCCAAATGAAACTTTTACTGGATTTCCACTTATTTTATCAAATCTCATCTCCACCACACAGGACAAGTTTGCATCTGTTATAGTTTTGGAGAAAATTGTGGTCATTTCATTTATGCGCGAAATGTGTTCAGATTGCTTTTATATTGCATTTGGCACATGGTGACGATTATCTAGAGAGTGCAAAGTAGCAAACTAAAACTTTTACTGGATTTCAACTTATTTTATGAAATCTCATCTCCACCACACAGGACAAGTTTGCATTTGTTTTAGTTTTGGAGAAAATTGTGGTCATTTCATTTATGCGCGAATTGTGTTCAGATTGCTTTTATATTGCACTTGGCACATGGTGACGATTATCTCGAGAGTGCAAAGTAGCCAAATGAAACTTTTACTGGATTTCCACTTATTTTATCAAATCTCATCACCACCACACAGGACAAGTTTGCATCTGTTATAGTTTTGGAGAAAATTGTGGTCATTTCATTTATGCGCGAAATGTGTTCAGATTGCTTTTATACTGCATTTGGCACATGGTGACAATTATCTCGAGAGTGCAAAGTAGCCAAATGAAACTTTTACTGGATTTCCACTTATTTTATCAAATCTCATCTCCACCACACAGGACAAGTTTGCATCTGTTATAGTTTTGGAGAAAATTGTGGTCATTTCATTTATGCGCGAAATGTG
Organism: Anomaloglossus baeobatrachus; assembly: GCF_048569485.1. Lineage (NCBI taxonomy): Eukaryota > Metazoa > Chordata > Amphibia > Anura > Aromobatidae > Anomaloglossus > Anomaloglossus baeobatrachus. The sequence goes on from NC_134360.1 coordinate 110,447,664, forward strand.
TTCAGATTGCTTTTATACTGCATTTGGCACATGGTGACGATTATCTCGAGAGTGCAAAGTAGCCAAATGAAACTTTTACTGGATTTCCACTTATTTTATCAAATCTCATCTCCACCACACAGGACTAGTTTGCATCTGTTATAGTTTTGGAGAAAATTGTGGTCATATCATTTATGCGCGAAATGTGTTCAGATTGCTTTTATATTGCATTTGGCACATGGTGACGATTATCTCGAGAGTGCAAAGTAGCCAAATGAAACTTTTACTGGATTTCCACTTATTTTATCAAATCTCATCTCCACCACACAGGACAAGTTTGCATCTGTTATAGTTTTGGAGAAAATTGTGGTCATTTCATTTATGCGCGAAATGTGTTCAGATTGCTTTTATATTGCATTTGGCACATGGTGACGATTATCTCGAGAGTGCAAAGTAGCCAAATGAAACTTTTACTGGATTTCCACTTATTTTATCAAATCTCATCTCCACCACACAGGACAAGTTTGCATCTGTTATAGTTTTGGAGAAAATTGTGGTCATTTCATTTATGCGCGAAATGTGTTCAGATTGCTTTTATATTGCATTTGGCACATGGTGACGATTATCTCGAGAGTGCAAAGTAGCCAAATGAAACTTTTACTGGATTTCCACTTATTTTATCAAATCTCATCTCCACCACACAGGACAAGTTTGCATCTGTTATAGTTTTGGAGAAATTTGTGGTCATTTCATTTATGCGCGAAATGTGTTCAGATTGCTTTTATATTGCATTTGGCACATGGTGACGATTATCTCGAGAGTGCAAAGTAGCCAAATGAAACTTTTACTGGATTTCCACTTATTTTATCAAATCTCATCTCCACCACACAGGACAAGTTTGCATCTGTTATAGTTTTGGAGAAAATTGTGGTCATTTCATTTATGCGCGAAATGTGTTCAGATTGCTTTTATATTGCATTTGGCACATGGTGACGATTATCTCGAGAGTGCAAAGTAGCCAAATGAAACTTTTACTGGATTTCCACTTATTTTATCAAATCTCATCTCCACCACACAAGACAAGTTTGCATCTGTTATAGTTTTGGAGAAAATTGTGGTCATTTCATTTATGTGCGAAATGTGTTCAGATTGCTTTTATATTGCATTTGGCACATGGTGACGATTATTTTGAGAGTGCAAAGTAGCCAAATGAAACTTTTACTGGATTTCCACTTATTTTATCAAATCTCATCTCCACCACACAGGACAAGTTTGCATCTGTTATAGTTTTGGAGAAAATTGTGGTCATTTCATTTATGCGCGAAATGTGTTCAGATTGCTTTTATATTGCATTTGGCACATGGTGACGATTATCTCGAGAGTGCAAAGTAGCCAAATGAAACTTTTACTGGATTTCCACTTATTTTATCAAATCTCATCTCCACCACACAAGACAAGTTTGCATCTGTTATAGTTTTGGAGAAAATTGTGGTCATTTCATTTATGCGCGAAATGTGTTCAGATTGCTTTTATATTGCATTTGGCACATGGTGACGATTATCTCGAGAGTGCAAAGTAGCCAAATGAAACTTTTACTGGATTTCCACTTATTTTATCAAATCTCATCTCCACCACACAGGACAAGTTTGCATCTGTTATAGTTTTGGAGAAAATTGTGGTCATTTCATTTATGCGCGAAATGTGTTCAGATTGCTTTTATATTGCATTTGGCACATGGTGACGATTATCTCGAGAGTGCAAAGTAGCCAAATGAAACTTTTACTGGAATTCCACTTATTTTATCAAATTTCATCTCCACCACACAGGACAAGTTTGCATCTGTTATAGTTTTGGAGAAAATTGTGGTCATTTCATTTATGCGCGAAATGTGTTCAGATTGCTTTTATATTGCATTTGGCACATGGTGACGATTATCTAGAGAGTGCAAAGTAGCAAACTAAAACTTTTACTGGATTTCAACTTATTTTATGAAATCTCATCTCCACCACACAGGACAAGTTTGCATTTGTTTTAGTTTTGGAGAAAATTGTGGTCATTTCATTTATGCGCGAATTGTGTTCAGATTGCTTTTATATTGCACTTGGCACATGGTGACGATTATCTCGAGAGTGCAAAGTAGCCAAATGAAACTTTTACTGGATTTCCACTTATTTTATCAAATCTCATCACCACCACACAGGACAAGTTTGCATCTGTTATAGTTTTGGAGAAAATTGTGGTCATTTCATTTATGCGCGAAATGTGTTCAGATTGCTTTTATACTGCATTTGGCACATGGTGACAATTATCTCGAGAGTGCAAAGTAGCCAAATGAAACTTTTACTGGATTTCCACTTATTTTATCAAATCTCATCTCCACCACACAGGACAAGTTTGCATCTGTTATAGTTTTGGAGAAAATTGTGGTCATTTCATTTATGCGCGAAATGTGTTCAGATTGCTTTTATATTGCATTTGGCACATGGTGACGATTATCTCGAGAGTGCAAAGTAGCCAAATGAAACTTTTACTGGATTTCCACTTATTTTATCAAATCTCATCTCCACCACACAGGACAAGTTTGCATCTGTTATAGTTTTGGAGAAAATTGTGGTCATTTCATTTATGCGCGAAATGTGTTCAGATTGCTTTTATATTGCATTTGGCACATGGTGACGATTATCTCGAGAGTGCAAAGTAGCCAAATGAAACTTTTACTGGATTTCCACTTATTTTATCAAATCTCATCTCCACCACACAGGACAAGTTTGCATCTGTTATAGTTTTGGAGAAAATTGTGGTCATTTCATTTATGCGCGAAATGTGTTCAGATTGTTTTTATATTGCATTTGGCACATGGTGACGATTATCTCGAGAGTGCAAAGTAGCCAAATGAAACTTTTACTGGATTTCCACTTATTTTATCAAATCTCATCTCCACCACACAAGACAAGTTTGCATCTGTTATAGTTTTGGAGAAATTTGTGGTCATTTCATTTATGCGCGAAATGTGTTCAGATTGCTTTTATATTGCATTTGGCACATGGTGACGATTATCTCGAGAGTGCAAAGTAGCCAAATGAAACTTTTACTGGATTTCCACTTATTTTATCAAATCTCATCTCCACCACACAAGACAAGTTTGCATCTGTTATAGTTTTGGAGAAAATTGTGGTCATTTCATTTATGCGCGAAATGTGTTCAGATTGCTTTTATATTGCATTTGGCACATGGTGACGATTATCTAGAGAGTGCAAAGTAGCAAACTAAAACTTTTACTGGATTTCCACTTATTTTATGAAATCTCATCTCCACCACACAGGACAAGTTTGCATTTGTTTTAGTTTTGGAGAAAATTGTGGTCATTTCATTTATGCGCGAATTGTGTTCAGATTGCTTTTATATTGCACTTGGCACATGGTGACGATTATCTCGAGAGTGCAAAGTAGCCAAATGAAACTTTTACTGGATTTCCACTTATTTTATCAAATCTCATCTCCACCACACAGGACAAGTTTGCATCTGTTATAGTTTTGGAGAAAATTGTGGTCATTTCATTTATGCGCGAAATGTGTTCAGATTGCTTTTATACTGCATTTGGCACATGGTGACAATTATCTCGAGAGTGCAAAGTAGCCAAATGAAACTTTTACTGGATTTCCACTTATTTTATCAAATCTCATCTCCACCACACAGGACAAGTTTGCATCTGTTATAGTTTTGGAGAAAATTGTGGTCATATCATTTATGCGCGAAATGTGTTCAGATTGCTTTTATATTGCATTTGGCACATGGTGACGATTATCTCGAGAGTGCAAAGTAGCCAAATGAAACTTTTACTGGATTTCCACTTATTTTATCAAATCTCATCTCCACCACACAGGACAAGTTTGCATCTGTTATAGTTTTGGAGAAAATTGTGGTCATTTCATTTATGCGCGAAATGTGTTCAGATTGCTTTTATATTGCATTTGGCACATGGTGACGATTATCTCGAGAGTGCAAAGTAGCCAAATGAAACTTTTACTGGATTTCCACTTATTTTATCAAATCTCATCTCCACCACACAGGACAAGTTTGCATCTGTTATAGTTTTGGAGAAAATTGTGGTCATTTCATTTATGCGCGAAATGTGTTCAGATTGCTTTTATATTGCATTTGGCACATGGTGACGATTATCTCGAGAGTGCAAAGTAGCCAAATGAAACTTTTACTGGATTTCCACTTATTTTATCAAATCTCATCTCCACCACACAGGACAAGTTTGCATCTGTTATAGTTTTGAAGAAATTTGTGGTCATTTCATTTATGCGCGAAATGTGTTCAGATTGCTTTTATATTGCATTTGGCACATGGTGACGATTATCTCGAGAGTGCAAAGTAGCCAAATGAAACTTTTACTGGATTTCCACTTATTTTATCAAATCTCATCTCCACCACACAGGACAAGTTTGCATCTGTTATAGTTTTGGAGAAAATTGTGGTCATTTCATTTATGCGCGAAATGTGTTCAGATTGCTTTTATATTGCATTTGGCACATGGTGACGATTATCTCGAGAGTGCAAAGTAGCCAAATGAAACCTTTACTGGATTTCCACTTATTTTATCAAATCTCATCTCCACCACACAGGACAATTTGCATCTGTTATAGTTTTGGAGAAAATTGTGGTCATTTCATTTATGCGCAAAATGTGTTCAGATTGCTTTTATTCTGAATTTGGCACATGGTGACGATTATCTCAAGAGTGCAAAGTAGCCAAATGAAACTTTTACTGGATTTCCACTTATTTGATCAAATCTCATCTCCACCACACAGGACAAGTTTGCATCTGTTATAGTTTTGGAGAAAATTGTGGTCATTTCATTTGTGCGCGAAATGTGTTCAGATTGCTTTTATATTGCATTTGGCACATGGTGACGATTATCTCGAGAGTGCAAAGTAGCCAAATGAAACTTTTACTGGATTTCCACTTATTTTATCAAATCTCATCTCCACAACACAGGACAAGTTTGCATCTGTTATAGTTTTGGAGAAAATTGTGGTCATTTCATTTATGCGCGAAATGTGTTCAGATTGCTTTTATATTGCATTTGGCACATGGTGACGATTATCTCGAGAGTGCAAAGTAGCCAAATGAAACTTTTACTGGATTTCCACTTATTTTATCAAATCTCATCTCCACCACACAGGACAAGTTTGCATCTGTTATAGTTTTGGAGAAAATTGTGGTCATTTCATTTATGCGCGAAATGTGTTCAGATTGCTTTTATATTGCATTTGGCACATGGTGACGATTATCTCGAGAGTGCAAAGTAGCCAAATGAAACTTTTACTGGATTTCCACTTATTTGATCAAATCTCATCTCCACCACACAGGACAAGTTTGCATCTGTTATAGTTTTGGAGAAAATTGTGGTCATTTCAGTTATGCGCGAAATGTGTTCAGATTGCTTTTATATTGCATTTGGCACATGGTGACGATTATCTCGAGAGTGCAAAGTAGCCAAATGAAACTTTTACTGGATTTCCACTTATTTTGTCAAATCTCATCTCCACCACACAGGACAAGTTTGCATCTGTTATAGTTTTGGAGAAAATTGTGGTCATTTCATTTATGCGCGAAATGTGTTCAGATTGCTTTTATATTGCATTTGGCACATGGTGACGATTATCTCGAGAGTGCAAAGTAGCCAAATGAAACTTTTACTGGATTTCCACTTATTTTATCAAATCTCATCTCCACCACACAGGACAAGTTTGCATCTGTTATAGTTTTGGAGAAAATTGTGGTCATTTCATTTATGCGCGAAATGTGTTCAGATTGCTTTTATATTGCATTTGGCACATGGTGACGATTATCTAGAGAGTGCAAAGTAGCAAACTAAAACTTTTACTGGATTTCCACTTATTTTATGAAATCTCATCTCCACCACACAGGACAAGTTTGCATTTGTTTTAGTTTTGGAGAAAATTGTGGTCATTTCATTTATGCGCGAATTGTGTTCAGATTGCTTTTATATTGCACTTGGCACATGGTGACGATTATCTCGAGAGTGCAAAGTAGCCAAATGAAACTTTTACTGGATTTCCACTTATTTTATCAAATCTCATCTCCACCACACAGGACAAGTTTGCATCTGTTATAGTTTTGGAGAAAATTGTGGTCATTTCATTTATGCGCGAAATGTGTTCAGATTGCTTTTATTCTGCATTTGGCACATGGTGACGATTATCTCAAGAGTGCAAAGTAGCCAAATGAAACTTTTACTGGATTTCCACTTATTTGATCAAATCTCATCTCCACCACACAGGACAAGTTTGCATCTGTTATAGTTTTGGAGAAAATTGTGGTCATTTCATTTATGCGCGAAATGTGTTCAGATTGCTTTTATATTGCATTTGGCACATGGTGACGATTATCTCGAGAGTGCAAAGTAGCCAAATGAAACTTTTACTGGATTTCCACTTATTTTATCAAATCTCATCTCCACAACACAGGACAAGTTTGCATCTGTTATAGTTTTGGAGAAAATTGTGGTCATTTCATTTATGCGCGAAATGTGTTCAGATTGCTTTTATATTGCATTTGGCACATGGTGACGATTATCTCGAGAGTGCAAAGTAGCCAAATGAAACTTTTACTGGATTTCCACTTATTTTATCAAATCTCATCTCCACCACACAGGACAAGTTTGCATCTGTTATAGTTTTGAAGAAAATTGTGGTCATTTCATTTATGCGCGAAATGTGTTCAGATTGCTTTTATATTGCATTTGGCACATGGTGACGATTATCTCGAGAGTGCAAAGTAGCCAAATGAAACTTTTACTGGATTTCCACTTATTTTATCAAATCTCATCTCCACCACACAGGACAAGTTTGCATCTGTTATAGTTTTGGAGAAATTTGTGGTCATTTCATTTATGCGCGAAATGTGTTCAGATTGCTTTTATATTGCATTTGGCACATGGTGACGATTATCTCAAGAGTGCAAAGTAGCCAAATGAAACTTTTACTGGATTTCCACTTATTTGATCAAATCTCATCTCCACCACACAGGACAAGTTTGCATCTGTTATAGTTTTGGAGAAAATTGTGGTCATTTCATTTATGCGCGAATGTGTTCAGATTGCTATTCTATTGCATTTGGCACATGGTGACGATTATCTCGAGAGTGCAAAGTAGCCAAATGAAACTTTTACTGGATTTCCACTTACTTTATCAAATCTCATCTCCACCACACAGGACAAGTTTGCATCTGTTATAGTTTTGGAGAAAATTGTGGTCATTTCAGTTATGCGCGAAATGTGTTCAGATTGCTTTTATATTGAATTTGGCACATGGTGACGATTATCTCGAGAGTGCAAAGTAGCCAAATGAAACTTTTACTGGATTTCCACTTATTTTGTCAAATCTCATCTCCACCACACAGGACAAGTTTGCATCTGTTATAGTTTTGGAGAAAATTGTGGTCATTTCATTTATGCGCGAAATGTGTTCAGATTGCTTTTATATTGCATTTGGCACATGGTGACGATTATCTCGAGAGTGCAAAGTAGCCAAATGGAACTTTTACTGGATTTCCACTTATTTTATCAAATCTCATCTCCACCACACAGGACAAGTTTGCATCTGTTATAGTTTTGGAGAAAATTGTGGTCATTTCATTTATGCGCGAAATGTGTTCAGATTGCTTTTATATTGCATTTGGCACATGGTGACGATTATCTCGAGAGTGCAAAGTAGCCAAATGAAACTTTTACTGGATTTCCACTTATTTTATCAAATCTCATCTCCACCACACAAGACAAGTTTGCATCTGTTATTGTTTTGGAGAAAATTGTGGTCATTTCATTTATGCGCAAAATGTGTTCAGATTGCTTTTATATTGCATTTGGCACATGGTGACGATTATATCGAGAGTGCAAAGTAGCCAAATGAAACTTTTACTGGATTTCCACTTATTTTATCAAATCTCATCTCCACCACACAGGACAAGTTTGCATCTGTTATAGTTTTGGAGAAAATTGTGGTCATTTCATTTATGCGCGAAATGTGTTCAGATTGCTTTTATATTGCATTTGGCACATGGTGACGATTATCTCGAGAGTGCAAAGTAGCCAAATGAAACTTTTACTGGATTTCCACTTATTTTATCAAATTTCATCTCCACCACACAGGACAAGTTTGCATCTGTTATAGTTTTGGAGAAAATTGTGGTCATTTCATTTATGCGCGAAATGTGTTCAGATTGCTTGTATATTGCATTTGGCACATGGTGACGATTATCTAGAGAGTGCAAAGTAGCAAACTAAAACTTTTACTGGATTTCCACTTATTTTATGAAATCTCATCTCCACCACACAGGACAAGTTTGCATTTGTTTTAGTTTTGGAGAAAATTGTGGTCATTTCATTTATGCGCGAATTGTGTTCAGATTGCTCTTATATTGCACTTGGCACATGGTGACGATTATCTCGAGAGTGCAAAGTAGCCAAATGAAACTTTTACTGGATTTCCACTTATTTTATCAAATCTCATCTCCACCACACAGGACAAGTTTGCATCTGTTATAGTTTTGGAGAAAATTGTGGTCATTTCATTTATGCGCGAAATGTGTTCAGATTGCTTTTATACTGCATTTGGCACATGGTGACAATTATCTCGAGAGTGCAAAGTAGCCAAATGAAACTTTTACTGGATTTCCACTTATTTTATCAAATCTCATCTCCACCACACAGGACAAGTTTGCATCTGTTATAGTTTTGGAGAAAATTGTGGTCATTTCATTATGCGCGAAATGTGTTCAGACTGCTTTTATATTGCATTTGGCACATGGTGACGATTATCTCGAGAGTGCAAAGTAGCCAAATGAAACTTTTACTGGATTTCCACTTATTTTATCAAATCTCATCTCCACCACACAGGACAAGTTTGCATCTGTTATAGTTTTGGAGAAATTTATGGTCATTTCATTTATGCGCGAAATGTGTTCAGATTGCTTTTATATTGCATTTGGCACATGGTGACGATTATCTCAAGAGTGCAAAGTAGCCAAATGAAACTTTTACTGGATTTCCACTTATTTGATCAAATCTCATCTCCACCACACAGGACAAGTTTGCATCTGTTATAGTTTTGGAGAAAATTGTGGTCATTTCATTTATGCGCGAAATGTGTTCCGATTGCTTTTATATTGCATTTGGCACATGGTGACGATTATCTCGAGAGTGCAAAGTAGCCAAATGAAACTTTTACTGGATTTCCACTTATTTGATCAAATCTCATCTCCACCACACAGGACAAGTTTGCATCTGTTATAGTTTTGGAGAAAATTGTGGTCATTTCAGTTATGCGCGAAATGTGTTCAGATTGCTTTTATATTGAATTTGGCACATGGTGACGATTATCTCGAGAGTGCAAAGTAGCCAAATGAAACTTTTACTGGATTTCCACTTATTTTGTCAAATCTCATCTCCACCACACAGGACAAGTTTGCATCTGTTATAGTTTTGGAGAAAATTGTGGTCATTTCATTTATGCGCGAAATGTGTTCAGATTGCTTTTATATTGCATTTGGCACATGGTGACGATTATCTCGAGAGTGCAAAGTAGCCAAATGAAATTTTACTGGATTTCCACTTATTTTATCAAATCTCATCTCCACCACACAGGACAAGTTTGCATCTGTTATAGTTTTGGAGAAAATTGTGGTCATTTCATTTATGCGTGAAATGTGTTCAGATTGCTTTTATATTGCATTTGGCACATGGTGACGATTATCTCGAGAGTGCAAAGTAGCCAAATGAAACTTTTACTGGATTTCCACTTATTTTATCAAATCTCATCTCCACCACACAAGACAAGTTTGCATCTGTTATAGTTTTGGAGAAAATTGTGGTCATTTCATTTATGCGCGAAATGTGTTCAGATTGCTTTTATATTGCATTTGGCACATGGTGACGATTATCTCGAGAGTGCAAAGTAGCCAAATGAAACTTTTACTGGATTTCCACTTATTTTATCAAATCTCATCTCCACCACACAGGACAAGTTTGCATCTGTTATAGTTTTGGAGAAAATTGTGGTCATTTCATTTATGCGCGAAATGTGTTCAGATTGCTTTTATATTGCATTTGGCACATGGTGACGATTATCTCGAGAGTGCAAAGTAGCCAAATGAAACTTTTACTGGATTTCCACTTATTTTATCAAATTTCATCTCCACCACACAGGACAAGTTTGCATCTGTTATAGTTTTGGAGAAAATTGTGGTCATTTCATTTATGCGCGAAATGTGTTCAGATTGCTTGTATATTGCATTTGGCACATGGTGACGATTATCTAGAGAGTGCAAAGTAGCAAACTAAAACTTTTACTGGATTTCCACTTATTTTATGAAATCTCATCTCCACCACACAGGACAAGTTTGCATTTGTTTTAGTTTTGGAGAAAATTGTGGTCATTTCATTTATGCGCGAATTGTGTTCAGATTGCTTTTATATTGCACTTGGCACATGGTGACGATTATCTCGAGAGTGCAAAGTAGCCAAATGAAACTTTTACTGGATTTCCACTTATTTTATCAAATCTCATCTCCACCACACAGGACAAGTTTGCATCTGTTATAGTTTTGGAGAAAATTGTGGTCATTTCATTTATGCGCGAAATGTGTTCAGATTGCTTTTATACTGCATTTGGCACATGGTGACAATTATCTCGAGAGTGCAAAGTAGCCAAATGAAACTTTTACTGGATTTCCACTTATTTTATCAAATCTCATCTCCACCACACAGGACAAGTTTGCATCTGTTATAGTTTTGGAGAAAATTGTGGTCATTTCATTATGCGCGAAATGTGTTCAGACTGCTTTTATATTGCATTTGGCACATGGTGACGATTATCTCGAGAGTGCAAAGTAGCCAAATGAAACTTTTACTGGATTTCCACTTATTTTATCAAATCTCATCTCCACCACACAGGACAAGTTTGCATCTGTTATAGTTTTGGAGAAAATTGTGGTCATTTCATTTATGCGCGAAATGTGTTCAGATTGCTTTTATATTGCATTTGGCACATGGTGACGATTATCTCGAGAGTGCAAAGTAGCCAAATGAAACTTTTACTGGATTTCCACTTATTTTATCAAATCTCATCTCCACCACACAGGACAAGTTTGCATCTGTTATAGTTTTGGAGAAAATTGTGGTCATTTCATTTATGCGCGAAATGTGTTCAGATTGCTTTTATATTGCATTTGGCACATGGTGACGATTATCTCGAGAGTGCAAAGTAGCCAAATGAAACTTTTACTGGATTTCCACTTATTTTATCAAATCTCATCTCCACAACACAGGACAAGTTTGCATCTGTTATAGTTTTGGAGAAAATTGTGGTCATTTCATTTATGCGCGAAATGTGTTCAGATTGCTTTTATATTGCATTTGGCACATGGTGACGATTATCTCGAGAGTGCAAAGTAGCCAAATGAAACTTTTACTGGATTTCCACTTATTTTATCAAATCTCATCTCCACCACACAGGACAAGTTTGCATCTGTTATAGTTTTGGAGAAAATTGTGGTCATTTCATTTATGCGCGAAATGTGTTCAGATTGCTTTTATATTGCATTTGGCACATGGTGACGATTATCTCGAGAGTGCAAAGTAGCCAAATGAAAATTTTACTGGATTTCCACTTATTTTATCAAATCTCATCTCCACGACACAGGACAAGTTTGCATCTGTTATAGTTTTGGAGAAATTTGTGGTCATTTCATTTATGCGCGAAATGTGTTCAGATTGCTTTTATATTGCATTTGGCACATGGTGACGATTATCTCGAGAGTGCAAAGTAGCCAAATGAAACTTTTACTGTATTTCCACTTATTTTATCAAATCTCATCTCCACCACACAGGACAAATTGCATCTGTTATAGTTTTGGAGAAAATTGTGGTCATTTCATTTATGCGCGAAATGTGTTCAGATTGCTTTTATTCTGCATTTGGCACATGGTGACGATTATCTCAAGAGTGCAAAGTAGCCAAATGAAACTTTTACTGGATTTCCACTTATTTGATCAAATCTCATCTCCACCACACAGGACAAGTTTGCATCTGTTATAGTTTTGGAGAAAATTGTGGTCATTTCATTTATGCGCGAAATGTGTTCCGATTGCTTTTATATTGCATTTGGCACATGGTGACGATTATCTCGAGAGTGCAAAGTAGCCAAATGAAACTTTTACTGGATTTCCACTTATTTGATCAAATCTCATCTCCACCACACAGGACAAGTTTGCATCTGTTATAGTTTTGGAGAAAATTGTGGTCATTTCAGTTATGCGCGAAATGTGTTCAGATTGCTTTTATATTGCATTTGGCACATGGTGACGATTATCTCGAGAGTGCAAAGTAGCCAAATGAAACTTTTACTGGATTTCCACTTATTTTGTCAAATCTCATCTCCACCACACAGGACAAGTTTGCATCTGTTATAGTTTTGGAGAAAATTGTGGTCATTTCATTTATGCGCGAAATGTGTTCAGATTGCTTTTATATTGCATTTGGCACATGGTGACGATTATCTCGAGAGTGCAAAGTAGCCAAATGAAACTTTTACTGGATTTCCACTTATTTTATCAAATCTCATCTCCACCACACAGGACAAGTTTGCATCTGTTATAGTTTTGGAGAAAATTGTGGTCATTTCATTTATGCGCGAAATGTGTTCAGATTGCTTTTATATTGCATTTGGCACATGGTGACGATTATCTCGAGAGTGCAAAGTAGCCAAATGAAACTTTTACTGGATTTCCACTTATTTTATCAAATCTCATCTCCACCACACAAGACAAGTTTGCATCTGTTATAGTTTTGGAGAAAATTGTGGTCATTTCATTTATGCGCGAAATGTGTTCAGATTGCTTTTATATTGCATTTGGCACATGGTGACGATTATCTCGAGAGTGCAAAGTAGCCAAATGAAACTTTTACTGGATTTCCACTTATTTTATCAAATCTCATCTCCACCACACAGGACAAGTTTGCATCTGTTATAGTTTTGGAGAAAATTGTGGTCATTTCATTTATGCGCGAAATGTGTTCAGATTGCTTTTATATTGCATTTGGCACATGGTGACGATTATCTCGAGAGTGCAAAGTAGCCAAATGAAACTTTTACTGGATTTCCACTTATTTTATCAAATTTCATCTCCACCACACAGGACAAGTTTGCATCTGTTATAGTTTTGGAGAAAATTGTGGTCATTTCATTTATGCGCGAAATGTGTTTAGATTGCTTTTATATTGCATTTGGCACATGGTGACGATTATCTAGAGAGTGCAAAGTAGCAAACTAAAACTTTTACTGGATTTCCACTTATTTTATGAAATCTCATCTCCACCACACAGGACAAGTTTGCATTTGTTTTAGTTTTGGAGAAAATTGTGGTCATTTCATTTATGCGCGAATTGTGTTCAGATTGCTTTTATATTGCACTTGGCACATGGTGACGATTATCTCGAGAGTGCAAAGTAGCCAAATGAAACTTTTACTGGATTTCCACTTATTTTATCAAATCTCATCTCCACCACACAGGACAAGTTTGCTTCTGTTATAGTTTTGGAGTAAATTGTGGTCATTTCATTTATGCGCGAAATGTGTTCAGATTGCTTTTATATTGCATTTGGCACATGGTGACGATTATCTCGAGAGTGCAAAGTAGCCAAATGAAACTTTTACTGGATTTCCACTTATTTTATCAAATCTCATCTCCACCACACAGGACAAGTTTGCATCTGTTATAGTTTTGGAGAAAATTGTGGTCATTTCATTTATGCGCGAAATGTGTTCAGATTGCTTTTATATTGCATTTGGCACATGGTGACGATTATCTCGAGAGTGCAAAGTAGCCAAATGAAACTTTTACTGGATTTCCACTTATTTTATCAAATCTCATCTCCACCACACAGGACAAGTTTGCATCTGTTATAGTTTTGGAGAAAATTGTGGTCATTTCATTTATGCGCGAAATGTGTTCAGATTGCTTTTATATTGCATTTGGCACATGGTGACGATTATCTCGAGAGTGCAAAGTAGCCAAATGAAACCTTTACTGGATTTCCACTTATTTTATCAAATCTCATCTCCACCACACAGGACAATTTGCATCTGTTATAGTTTTGGAGAAAATTGTGGTCATTTCATTTATGCGCGAAATGTGTTCAGATTGCTTTTATTCTGCATTTGGCACATGGTGACGATTATCTCAAGAGTGCAAAGTAGCCAAATGAAACTTTTACTGGATTTCCACTTATTTGATCAAATCTCATCTCCACCACACAGGACAAGTTTGCATCTGTTATAGTTTTGGAGAAAATTGTGGTCATTTCATTTATGCGCGAAATGTGTTCAGATTGCTTTTATATTGCATTTGGCACATGGTGACGATTATCTCGAGAGTGCAAAGTAGCCAAATGAAACTTTTACTGGATTTCCACTTATTTTATCAAATCTCATCTCCACCACACAGGACAAGTTTGCATCTGTTATAGTTTTGGAGAAAATTGTGGTCATTTCATTTATGCGCGAAATGTGTTCAGATTGCTTTTATATTGCATTTGGCACATGGTGACGATTATCTCGAGAGTGCAAAGTAGCCAAATGAAACTTTTACTGGATTTCCACTTATTTTATCAAATCTCATCTCCACCACACAGGACAAGTTTGCATCTGTTATAGTTTTGGAGAAAATTGTGGTCATTTCATTTATGCGCGAAATGTGTTCAGATTGCTTTTATATTGCATTTGGCACATGGTGACGATTATCTCGAGAGTGCAAAGTAGCCAAATGAAACTTTTACTGGATTTCCACTTATTTTATCAAATCTCATCTCCACCACACAGGACAATTTGCATCTGTTATAGTTTTGGAGAAAATTGTGGTCATTTCATTTATGCGCGAAATGTGTTCAGATTGCTTTTATTCTGCATTTGGCACATGGTGACGATTATCTCAAGAGTGCAAGGTAGCCAAATGAAACTTTTACTGGATTTCCACTTATTTGATCAAATCTCATCTCCACCACACAGGACAAGTTTGCATCTGTTATAGTTTTGGAGAAAATTGTGGTCATTTCATTTATGCGCGAAATGTGTTCCGATTGCTTTTATATTGCATTTGGCACATGGTGACGATTATCTCGAGAGTGCAAAGTACCCAAATGAAACTTTTACTGGATTTCCACTTATTTGATCAAATCTCATCTCCACCACACAGGACAAGTTTGCATCTGTTATAGTTTTGGAGAAAATTGTGGTCATTTCAGTTATGCGCGAAATGTGTTCAGATTGCTTTTATATTGCATTTGGCACATGGTGACGATTATCTCGAGAGTGCAAAGTAGCCAAATGAAACTTTTACTGGATTTCCACTTATTTTATCAAATCTCATCTCCACCACACAGGACAAGTTTGCATCTGTTATAGTTTTGGAGAAAATTGTGGTCATTTCATTTATGCGCGAAATGTGTTCAGATTGCTTTTATATTGCATTTGGCACATGGTGACGATTATCTCGAGAGTGCAAAGTAGCCAAATGAAACTTTTACTGGATTTCCACTTATTTTATCAAATCTCATCTCCACCACACAGGACAAGTTTGCATCTGTTATAGTTTTGGAGAAAATTGTGGTCATTTCATTTATGCGCGAAATGTGTTCAGATTGCTTTTATATTGCATTTGGCACATGGTGACGATTATCTCGAGAGTGCAAAGTAGCCAAATGAAACTTTTACTGGATTTCCACTTATTTTATCAAATCTCATCTCCACCACACAGGACAAGTTTGCATCTGTTATAGTTTTGGAGAAAATTGTGGTCATTTCATTTATGCGCGAAATGTGTTCAGATTGCTTTTATATTGCATTTGGCACATGGTGACGATTATCTCGAGAGTGTAAAGTAGCCAAATGAAACTTTTACTGGATTTCTACTTATTTTATCAAATCTCATCTCCACCACACAGGACAAGTTTGCATCTGTTATAGTTTTGGAGAAAATTGTGGTCATTTCATTTATGCGCGAAATGTGTTCAGATTGCTTTTATTCTACATTTGGCACATGGTGACGATTATCTCGAGAGTGCAAAGTAGCCAAATTAAACTTTTACTGGATTTCCACTTATTTGATCAAATCTCATCTCCACCACACAGGACAAGTTTGCATCTGTTATAGTTTTGGAGAAAATTGTGGTCATTTCATTTATGCGCGAAATGTGTTCAGATTGCTTTTATATTGCATTTGGCACATGGTGACGATTATCTCGAGAGTGCAAAGTAGCCAAATGAAACTTTTACTGGATTTCCACTTATTTTATCAAATCTCATCTCCACCACACAGGACAAGTTTGCATCTGTTATAGTTTTGGAGAAAATTGTGGTCATTTCATTTATGCGCGAAATGTGTTCAGATTGCTTTTATATTGAATTTGGCACATGGTGACGATTATCTCGAGAGTGTAAAGTAGCCAAATGAAACATTTACTGGATTTCTACTTATTTTATCAAATCTCATCTCCACCACACAGGACAAGTTTGCATCTGTTATAGTTTTGGAGAAAATTGTGGTCATTTCATTTATGCGCGAAATGTGTTCAGATTGCTTTTATATTGCATTTGGCACATGGTGACGATTATCTCGAGAGTGCAAAGTAGCCAAATGAAACTTTTACTGGATTTCCACTTATTTGATCAAATCTCATCTCCACCACACAGGACAAGTTTGCATCTGTTATAGTTTTGGAGAAAATTGTGGTCATTTCATTTATGCGCGAAATGTGTTCAGATTGCTTTTATATTGCATTTGGCACATGGTGACGATTATCTCGAGAGTGCAAAGTAGCCAAATGAAACTTTTACTGGATTTCCACTTATTTTATCAAATCTCATCTCCACCACACAGGACAAGTTTGCATCTGTTATAGTTTTGGAGAAAATTGTGGTCATTTCATTTATGCGCGAAATGTGTTCAGATTGCTTTTATTCTACATTTGGCACATGGTGACGATTATCTCGAGAGTGCAAAGTAGCCAAATTAAACTTTTACTGGATTTCCACTTATTTGATCAAATCTCATCTCCACCACACAGGACAAGTTTGCATCTGTTATAGTTTTGGAGAAAATTGTGGTCATTTCATTTATGCGCGAAATGTGTTCAGATTGCTTTTATATTGCATTTGGCACATGGTGACGATTATCTCGAGAGTGCAAAGTAGCCAAATGAAACTTTTACTGGATTTCCACTTATTTTATCAAATCTCATCTCCACCACACAGGACAAGTTTGCATCTGTTATAGTTTTGGAGAAAATTGTGGTCATTTCATTTATGCGCGAAATGTGTTCAGATTGCTTTTATATTGCATTTGGCACATGGTGACGATTATCTCGAGAGTGTAAAGTAGCCAAATGAAACTTTTACTGGATTTCTACTTATTTTATCAAATCTCATCTCCACCACACAGGACAAGTTTGCATCTGTTATAGTTTTGGAGAAAATTGTGGTCATTTCATTTATGCGCGAAATGTGTTCAGATTGCTTTTATTCTACATTTGGCACATGGTGACGATTATCTCGAGAGTGCAAAGTAGCCAAATTAAACTTTTACTGGATTTCCACTTATTTGATCAAATCTCATCTCCACCACACAGGACAAGTTTGCATCTGTTATAGTTTTGGAGAAAATTGTGGTCATTTCATTTATGCGCGAAATGTGTTCAGATTGCTTTTATATTGCATTTGGCACATGGTGACGATTATCTCGAGAGTGCAAAGTAGCCAAATGAAACTTTTACTGGATTTCCACTTATTTTATCAAATCTCATCTCCACCACACAGGACAAGTTTGCATCTGTTATAGTTTTGGAGAAAATTGTGGTCATTTCATTTATGCGCGAAATGTGTTCAGATTGCTTTTATATTGAATTTGGCACATGGTGACGATTATCTCGAGAGTGTAAAGTAGCCAAATGAAACATTTACTGGATTTCTACTTATTTTATCAAATCTCATCTCCACCACACAGGACAAGTTTGCATCTGTTATAGTTTTGGAGAAAATTGTGGTCATTTCATTTATGCGCGAAATGTGTTCAGATTGCTTTTATATTGCATTTGGCACATGGTGACGATTATCTCGAGAGTGCAAAGTAGCCAAATGAAACTTTTACTGGATTTCCACTTATTTGATCAAATCTCATCTCCACCACACAGGACAAAATTGCATCTGTTATAGTTTGGAGAAAATTGTGGTCATTTCATTTATGCGCGAAATGTGTTCAGATTGCTTTTATATTGCATTTGGCACATGGTGATGATTATCTCGAGAGTGCAAAGTAGCCAAACGAAACTTTTACTGGATTTCCACTTATTTTATCAAATCTCATCTCCACCACACAGGACAAGTTTGCATCTGTTATACTTTTGGAGAAAATTGTTGTCATTTCATTTATGCGCGAAATGTGTTCAGATTGCTTTTATATTGCATTTGGCACATGGTGATGATTATCTCGAGAGTGCAAAGTAGCCAAATGAAACTTTTACTGGATTTCCACTTATTTTATCAAATCTCATCTCCACCACACAGGACAATTTGCATCTGATATAGTTTTGGAGAAAATTGTAGTAATTTCATTTATGCGCAAAATGTGTTCAGATTGCTTTTATATTGCATTTGGCACATGGTGACGATTATCTCGAGAGTGCAAAGTAGCCAAACGAAAATTTTACTGGATTTCCACTTATTTTATCAAATCTCATCTCCACCACACAGGACAAGTTTGCATCTGTTATACTTTTGGAGAAAATTGTGGTCATTTCATTTATGCGCGAAATGTGTTCAGATTGCTTTTATATTGCATTTGGCAAATGGTGACGATTATCTCGAGAGTGCAAAGTAGCCAAATGAAACTTTTACTGGATTTCCACTTTTTTTATCAAATCTCATCACCACACAGGACAGTTTGCATCTCTTATAGTTTTGGAGAAAATTGTGGTCATTTCATTTATGCGCGAAATGTGTTCAGATTGCTTTTATTCTACATTTGGCACATGGTGACGATTATCTCGAGAGTGCAAAGTAGCCAAATTAAACTTTTACTGGATTTCCACTTATTTGATCAAATCTCATCTCCACCACACAGGACAAGTTTGCATCTGTTATAGTTTTGGAGAAAATTGTGGTCATTTCATTTATGCGCGAAATGTGTTCAGATTGCTTTTATATTGCATTTGGCACATGGTGACGATTATCTCGAGAGTGCAAAGTAGCCAAATGAAACTTTTACTGGATTTCCACTTATTTTATCAAATCTCATCTCCACCACACAGGACAAGTTTGCATCTGTTATAGTTTTGGAGAAAATTGTGGTCATTTCATTTATGCGTGAAATGTGTTCAGATTGCTTTTATATTGCATTTGGCACATGGTGACGATTATCTCGAGAGTGTAAAGTAGCCAAATGAAACTTTTACTGGATTTCTACTTATTTTATCAAATCTCATCTCCACCACACAGGACAAGTTTGCATCTGTTATAGTTTTGGAGAAAATTGTGGTCATTTCATTTATGCGCGAAATGTGTTCAGATTGCTTTTATATTGCATTTGGCACATGGTGACGATTATCTCGAGAGTGCAAAGTATCCAAATGAAACTTTTACTGGATTTCCACTTATTTGATCAAATCTCATCTCCACCACACAGGACAAAATTGCATCTGTTATAGTTTGGAGAAAATTGTGGTCATTTCATTTATGCGCGAAATGTGTTCAGATTGCTTTTATATTGCATTTGGCACATGGTGACGATTATCTCGAGAGTGCAAAGTAGCCAAACGAAACTTTTACTGGATTTCCACTTATTTTATCAAATCTCATCTCCACCACACAGGACAAGTTTGCATCTGTTATACTTTTGGAGAAAATTGTTGTCATTTCATTTATGCGCGAAATGTGTTCAGATTGCTTTTATATTGCATTTGGCACATGGTGATGATTATCTCGAGAGTGCAAAGTAGCCAAATGAAACTTTTACTGGATTTCCACTTATTTTATCAAATCTCATCTCCACCACACAGGACAATTTGCATCTGTTATAGTTTTGGAGAAAATTGTAGTAATTTCATTTATGCGCAAAATGTGTTCAGATTGCTTTTATATTGCATTTGGCACATGGTGACGATTATCTCGAGAGTGCAAAGTAGCCAAACGAAAATTTTACTGGATTTCCACTTATTTTATCAAATCTCATCTCCACCACACAGGACAAGTTTGCATCTGTTATACTTTTGGAGAAAATTGTGGTCATTTCATTTATGCGCGAAATGTGTTCAGATTGCTTTTATATTGCATTTGGCAAATGGTGACGATTATCTCGAGAGTGCAAAGTAGCCAAATGAAACTTTTACTGGATTTCCACTTATTTTATCAAATCTCATCACCACACAGGACAGTTTGCATCTCTTATAGTTTTGGAGAAAATTGTGGTCATTTCATTTATGCGCGAAATGTGTTCAGATTGCTTTTATATTGCATTTGGCACATGGTGACGATTATCTCGAGAGTGCAAAGTAGCCAAATGAAACTTTTACTGGATTTCCACTTATTTTATCAAATCTCATCTCCACCACACAGGACAAGTTTGCATCTGTTATAGTTTTGGAGAAAATTGTGGTCATTTCATTTATGTGCGAAATGTGTTCCGATTGCTTTTATATTGCATTTGGCACATGGTGACGATTATTTCGAGAGTGCAAAGTAGCCAAATGAAACTTTTACTGGATTTCCACTTATTTTATCAAATCTCATCTCCACCACACAGGACAATTTGCATCTGTTATAGTTTTGGAGAAAATTGTGGTCATTTCATTTATGCGCGAAATGTGTTCCGATTGCTTTTATATTGCATTTGGCACATGGTGACGATTATCTCGAGAGTGCAAAGTAGCCAAATGAAACTTTTACTGGATTTCCACTTATTTTATCAAATTTCATCTCCACCACACAGGACAATTTGCATCTGTTATAGTTTTGGAGAAAATTGTGGTCATTTCATTTATGCGCGAAATGTGTTCCGATTGCTTTTATATTGCATTTGGCACATGGTGACGATTATCTCGAGAGTGCAAAGTAGCCAAATGAAACTTTTACTGGATTTCCACTTATTTTATCAAATCTCATCTCCACCACACAGGACAAGTTTGCATCTGTTATAGTTTTGGAGAAAATTGTGGTCATTTCATTTATGCGCGAAATGTGTTCAGATTGCTTTTATATTGCATTTGGCACATGGTGACGATTATCTCGAGAGTGCAAAGTAGCCAAATGAAACTTTTACTGGATTTCCACTTATTTTATCAAATTTCATCTCCACCACACAGGACAATTTGCATCTGTTATAGTTTTGGAGAAAATTGTAGTAATTTCATTTATGCGCAAAATGTGTTCAGATTGCTTTTATATTGCATTTGGCACATGGTGACGATTATCTCGAGAGTGCAAAGTAGCCAAACGAAAATTTTACTGGATTTCCACTTATTTTATCAAATCTCATCTCCACCACACAGGACAAGTTTGCATCTGTTATACTTTTGGAGAAAATTGTGGTCATTTCATTTATGCGCGAAATGTGTTCAGATTGCTTTTATATTGCATTTGGCAAATGGTGACGATTATCTCGAGAGTGCAAAGTAGCCAAATGAAACTTTTACTGGATTTCCACTTATTTTATCAAATCTCATCACCACACAGGACAATTTGCATCTGTTATAGTTTTGGAGAAAATTGTGGTCATTTCATTTATGTGCGAAATGTGTTCAGATTGCTTTTATATTGCATTTGGCACATGGTGACGATTATCTCGAGAGTGCAAAGTAGCCAAATGAAACTTTTACTGGATTTCCACTTATTTTATCAAATCTCATCTCCACCACACAGGACAAGTTTGCATCTGTTATAGTTTTGGAGAAAATTGTGGTCATTTCATTTATGTGCGAAATGTGTTCAGATTGCTTTTATATTGCATTTGGCACATGGTGACGATTATTTCGAGAGTGCAAAGTAGCCAAATGAAACTTTTACTGGATTTCCACTTATTTTATCAAATCTCATCTCCACCACACAGGACAATTTGCATCTGTTATAGTTTTGGAGAAAATTGTGGTCATTTCATTTATGCGCGAAATGTGTTCCGATTGCTTTTATATTGCATTTGGCACATGGTGACGATTATCTCGAGAGTGCAAAGTAGCCAAATGAAACTTTTACTGGATTTCCACTTATTTTATCAAATTTCATCTCCACCACACATGACAATTTGCATCTGTTATAGTTTTGGAGAAAATTGTGGTCATTTCATTTATGCGCGAAATGTGTTCCGATTGCTTTTATATTGCATTTGGCACATGGTGACGATTATCTCGAGAGTGCAAAGTAGCCAAATGAAACTTTTACTGGATTTCCACTTATTTTATCAAATCTCATCTCCACCACACAGGACAAGTTTGCATCTGTTATACTTTTGGAGAAAATTGTGGTCATTTCATTTATGCGCGAAATGTGTTCAGATTGCTTTTATATTGCATTTGGCACATGGTGACGATTATCTCGAGAGTGCAAAGTAGCCAAATGAAACTTTTACTGGATTTCCACTTATTTTATCAAATCTCATCTCCACCACACAGGACAAGTTTGCATCTGTTATAGTTTTGGAGAAAATTGTGGGCATTTCATTTATGCGCGAAATGTGTTCAGATTGCTTTTATATTGCATTTGGCACATGGTGACGATTATCTCGAGAGTGCAAAGTAGCCAAATGAAACTTTTACTGGATTTCCACTTATTTTATCAAATCTCATCTCCACCACACAAGACAAGTTTGCATCTGTTATAGTTTTGGAGAAAATTGTGGGCATTTTATTTATGCGCGAAATGTGTTCAGATTGCTTTTATATTGCATTTGGCACATGGTGACGATTATCTCGAGAGTGCAAAGTAGCCAAATGAAACTTTTACTGGATTTCCACTTATTTTATCAAATCTCATCTCCACCACACAGGACAAGTTTGCATCTGTTATAGTTTTGGAGAAAATTGTGGGCATTTCATTTATGCGCGAAATGTGTTCAGATTGCTTTTATATTGCATTTGGCACATGGTGACGATTATCTCGAGAGTGCAAAGTAGCCAAATGAAACTTTTACTGGATTTCCACTTATTTTATCAAATCTCATCTCCACCACACAGGACAAGTTTGCATCTGTTATAGTTTTGGAGAAAATTGTGGTCATTTCATTTATGCGCGAAATGTGTTCAGATTGCTTTTATATTGCATTTGGCACATGGTGACGATTATCTCGAGAGTGTAAAGTAGCCAAATGAAACTTTTACTGGATTTCTACTTATTTTATCAAATCTCATCTCCACCACACAGGACAAGTTTGCATCTGTTATAGTTTTGGAGAAAATTGTGGTCATTTCATTTATGCGCGAAATGTGTTCAGATTGCTTTTATATTGCATTTGGCACATGGTGACGATTATCTCGAGAGTGCAAAGTAGCCAAATGAAACTTTTACTGGATATCCACTTATTTGATCAAATCTCATCTCCACCACACAGGACAAAATTGCATCTGTTATAGTTTTGGAGAAAATTGTGGTCATTTCATTTATGCGCGAAATGTGTTCCGATTGCTTTTATATTGCATTTGGCACATGGTGACGATTATCTCGAGAGTGCAAAGTAGCCAAATGAAACTTTTACTGGATTTCCACTTATTTTATCAAATTTCATCTCCACCACACATGACAATTTGCATCTGTTATAGTTTTGGAGAAAATTGTGGTCATTTCATTTATGCGCGAAATGTGTTCCGATTGCTTTTATATTGCATTTGGCACATGGTGACGATTATCTCGAGAGTGCAAAGTAGCCAAATGAAACTTTTACTGGATTTCCACTTATTTTATCAAACCTCATCTCCACCACACAGGACAAGTTTGCATCTGTTATACTTTTGGAGAAAATTGTGGTCATTTCATTTATGCGCGAAATGTGTTCAGATTGCTTTTATATTGCATTTGGCACATGGTGACGATTATCTCGAGAGTGCAAAGTAGCCAAATGAAACTTTTACTGGATTTCCACTTATTTTATCAAATCTCATCTCCACCACACAGGACAAGTTTGCATCTGTTATAGTTTTGGAGAAAATTGTGGGCATTTCATTTATGCGCGAAATGTGTTCAGATTGCTTTTATATTGCATTTGGCACATGGTGACGATTATCTCGAGAGTGCAAAGTAGCCAAATGAAACTTTTACTGGATTTCCACTTATTTTATCAAATCTCATCTCCACCACACAAGACAAGTTTGCATCTGTTATAGTTTTGGAGAAAATTGTGGGCATTTTATTTATGCGCGAAATGTGTTCAGATTGCTTTTATATTGCATTTGGCACATGGTGACGATTATCTCGAGAGTGCAAAGTAGCCAAATGAAACTTTTACTGGATTTCCACTTATTTTATCAAATCTCATCTCCACCACACAGGACAAGTTTGCATCTGTTATAGTTTTGGAGAAAATTGTGGGCATTTCATTTATGCGCGAAATGTGTTCAGATTGCTTTTATATTGCATTTGGCACATGGTGACGATTATCTCGAGAGTGCAAAGTAGCCAAATGAAACTTTTACTGGATTTCCACTTATTTTATCAAATCTCATCTCCACCACACAGGACAAGTTTGCATCTGTTATAGTTTTGGAGAAAATTGTGGTCATTTCATTTATGCGCGAAATGTGTTCAGATTGCTTTTATATTGCATTTGGCACATGGTGACGATTATCTCGAGAGTGTAAAGTAGCCAAATGAAACTTTTACTGGATTTCTACTTATTTTATCAAATCTCATCTCCACCACACAGGACAAGTTTGCATCTGTTATAGTTTTGGAGAAAATTGTGGTCATTTCATTTATGCGCGAAATGTGTTCAGATTGCTTTTATATTGCATTTGGCACATGGTGACGATTATCTCGAGAGTGCAAAGTAGCCAAATGAAACTTTTACTGGATTTCCACTTATTTGATCAAATCTCATCTCCACCACACAGGACAAAATTGCATCTGTTATAGTTTGGAGAAAATTGTGGTCATTTCATTTATGCGCGAAATGTGTTCAGATTGCTTTTATATTGCATTTGGCACATGGTGACGATTATCTCGAGAGTGCAAAGTAGCCAAACGAAACTTTTACTGGATTTCCACTTATTTTATCAAATCTCATCTCCACCACACAGGACAAGTTTGCATCTGTTATACTTTTGGAGAAAATTGTTGTCATTTCATTTATGCGCGAAATGTGTTCAGATTGCTTTTATATTGCATTTGGCACATGGTGACGATTATCTCGAGAGTGCAAAGTAGCCAAATGAAACTTTTACTGGATTTCCACTTATTTTATCAAATCTCATCTCCACCACACAGGACAATTTGCATCTGTTATAGTTTTGGAGAAAATTGTAGTAATTTCATTTATGCGCAAAATGTGTTCAGATTGCTTTTATATTGCATTTGTTACATGGTGACGATTATCTCGAGAGTGCAAAGTAGCCAAACGAAAATTTTACTGGATTTCCACTTATTCTATCAAATCTCATCTCCACCACACAGGACAAGTTTGCATCTGTTATACTTTTGGAGAAAATTGTGGTCATTTCATTTATGCGCGAAATGTGTTCAGATTGCTTTTATATTGCATTTGGCAAATGGTGACGATTATCTCGAGAGTGCAAAGTAGCCAAATGAAACTTTTACTGGATTTCCACTTATTTTATCAAATCTCATCACCACACAGGACAATTTGCATCTGTTATAGTTTTGGAGAAAATTGTGGTCATTTCATTTATGCGCGAAATGTGTTCAGATTGCTTTTATATTGCATTTGGCACATGGTGACGATTATCTCGAGAGTGCAAAGTAGCCAAATGAAACTTTTACTGGATTTCCACTTATTTTATCAAATCTCATCTCCACCACACAGGACAAGTTTGCATCTGTTATAGTTTTGGAGAAAATTGTGGTCATTTCATTTATGTGCGAAATGTGTTCAGATTGCTTTTATATTGCATTTGGCACATGGTGACGATTATCTCGAGAGTGCAAAGTAGCCAAATGAAACTTTTACTGGATTTCCACTTATTTTATCAAATCTCATCTCCACCACACAGGACAAGTTTGCATCTGTTATAGTTTTGGAGAAAATTGTGGTCATTTCATTTATGCGCGAAATGTGTTCAGATTGCTTTTATATTGCATTTGGCACATGGTGACGATTATCTCGAGAGTGCAAAGTAGCCAAATGAAACTTTTACTGGATTTCCACTTATTTTATCAAATCTCATCTCCACCACACAGGACAATTTGCATCTGTTATAGTTTTGGAGAAAATTGTGGTCATTTCATTTATGCGCGAAATGTGTTCAGATTGCTTTTATTCTGCATTTGGCACATGGTGACGATTATCTCAAGAGTGCAAGGTAGCCAAATGAAACTTTTACTGGATTTCCACTTATTTGATCAAATCTCATCTCCACCACACAGGACAAGTTTGCATCTGTTATAGTTTTGGAGAAAATTGTGGTCATTTCATTTATGCGCGAAATGTGTTCCGATTGCTTTTATATTGCATTTGGCACATGGTGACGATTATCTCGAGAGTGCAAAGTACCCAAATGAAACTTTTACTGGATTTCCACTTATTTGATCAAATCTCATCTCCACCACACAGGACAAGTTTGCATCTGTTATAGTTTTGGAGAAAATTGTGGTCATTTCAGTTATGCGCGAAATGTGTTCAGATTGCTTTTATATTGCATTTGGCACATGGTGACGATTATCTCGAGAGTGCAAAGTAGCCAAATGAAACTTTTACTGGATTTCCACTTATTTTATCAAATCTCATCTCCACCACACAGGACAAGTTTGCATCTGTTATAGTTTTGGAGAAAATTGTGGTCATTTCATTTATGCGCGAAATGTGTTCAGATTGCTTTTATATTGCATTTGGCACATGGTGACGATTATCTCGAGAGTGCAAAGTAGCCAAATGAAACTTTTACTGGATTTCCACTTATTTTATCAAATCTCATCTCCACCACACAGGACAAGTTTGCATCTGTTATAGTTTTGGAGAAAATTGTGGTCATTTCATTTATGCGCGAAATGTGTTCAGATTGCTTTTATATTGCATTTGGCACATGGTGACGATTATCTCGAGAGTGCAAAGTAGCCAAATGAAACTTTTACTGGATTTCCACTTATTTTATCAAATCTCATCTCCACCACACAGGACAAGTTTGCATCTGTTATAGTTTTGGAGAAAATTGTGGTCATTTCATTTATGCGCGAAATGTGTTCAGATTGCTTTTATATTGCATTTGGCACATGGTGACGATTATCTCGAGAGTGTAAAGTAGCCAAATGAAACTTTTACTGGATTTCTACTTATTTTATCAAATCTCATCTCCACCACACAGGACAAGTTTGCATCTGTTATAGTTTTGGAGAAAATTGTGGTCATTTCATTTATGCGCGAAATGTGTTCAGATTGCTTTTATTCTACATTTGGCACATGGTGACGATTATCTCGAGAGTGCAAAGTAGCCAAATTAAACTTTTACTGGATTTCCACTTATTTGATCAAATCTCATCTCCACCACACAGGACAAGTTTGCATCTGTTATAGTTTTGGAGAAAATTGTGGTCATTTCATTTATGCGCGAAATGTGTTCAGATTGCTTTTATATTGCATTTGGCACATGGTGACGATTATCTCGAGAGTGCAAAGTAGCCAAATGAAACTTTTACTGGATTTCCACTTATTTTATCAAATCTCATCTCCACCACACAGGACAAGTTTGCATCTGTTATAGTTTTGGAGAAAATTGTGGTCATTTCATTTATGCGCGAAATGTGTTCAGATTGCTTTTATATTGAATTTGGCACATGGTGACGATTATCTCGAGAGTGTAAAGTAGCCAAATGAAACATTTACTGGATTTCTACTTATTTTATCAAATCTCATCTCCACCACACAGGACAAGTTTGCATCTGTTATAGTTTTGGAGAAAATTGTGGTCATTTCATTTATGCGCGAAATGTGTTCAGATTGCTTTTATATTGCATTTGGCACATGGTGACGATTATCTCGAGAGTGCAAAGTAGCCAAATGAAACTTTTACTGGATTTCCACTTATTTGATCAAATCTCATCTCCACCACACAGGACAAGTTTGCATCTGTTATAGTTTTGGAGAAAATTGTGGTCATTTCATTTATGCGCGAAATGTGTTCAGATTGCTTTTATATTGCATTTGGCACATGGTGACGATTATCTCGAGAGTGCAAAGTAGCCAAATGAAACTTTTACTGGATTTCCACTTATTTTATCAAATCTCATCTCCACCACACAGGACAAGTTTGCATCTGTTATAGTTTTGGAGAAAATTGTGGTCATTTCATTTATGCGCGAAATGTGTTCAGATTGCTTTTATTCTACATTTGGCACATGGTGACGATTATCTCGAGAGTGCAAAGTAGCCAAATTAAACTTTTACTGGATTTCCACTTATTTGATCAAATCTCATCTCCACCACACAGGACAAGTTTGCATCTGTTATAGTTTTGGAGAAAATTGTGGTCATTTCATTTATGCGCGAAATGTGTTCAGATTGCTTTTATATTGCATTTGGCACATGGTGACGATTATCTCGAGAGTGCAAAGTAGCCAAATGAAACTTTTACTGGATTTCCACTTATTTTATCAAATCTCATCTCCACCACACAGGACAAGTTTGCATCTGTTATAGTTTTGGAGAAAATTGTGGTCATTTCATTTATGCGCGAAATGTGTTCAGATTGCTTTTATATTGCATTTGGCACATGGTGACGATTATCTCGAGAGTGTAAAGTAGCCAAATGAAACTTTTACTGGATTTCTACTTATTTTATCAAATCTCATCTCCACCACACAGGACAAGTTTGCATCTGTTATAGTTTTGGAGAAAATTGTGGTCATTTCATTTATGCGCGAAATGTGTTCAGATTGCTTTTATTCTACATTTGGCACATGGTGACGATTATCTCGAGAGTGCAAAGTAGCCAAATTAAACTTTTACTGGATTTCCACTTATTTGATCAAATCTCATCTCCACCACACAGGACAAGTTTGCATCTGTTATAGTTTTGGAGAAAATTGTGGTCATTTCATTTATGCGCGAAATGTGTTCAGATTGCTTTTATATTGCATTTGGCACATGGTGACGATTATCTCGAGAGTGCAAAGTAGCCAAATGAAACTTTTACTGGATTTCCACTTATTTTATCAAATCTCATCTCCACCACACAGGACAAGTTTGCATCTGTTATAGTTTTGGAGAAAATTGTGGTCATTTCATTTATGCGCGAAATGTGTTCAGATTGCTTTTATATTGAATTTGGCACATGGTGACGATTATCTCGAGAGTGTAAAGTAGCCAAATGAAACATTTACTGGATTTCTACTTATTTTATCAAATCTCATCTCCACCACACAGGACAAGTTTGCATCTGTTATAGTTTTGGAGAAAATTGTGGTCATTTCATTTATGCGCGAAATGTGTTCAGATTGCTTTTATATTGCATTTGGCACATGGTGACGATTATCTCGAGAGTGCAAAGTAGCCAAATGAAACTTTTACTGGATTTCCACTTATTTGATCAAATCTCATCTCCACCACACAGGACAAAATTGCATCTGTTATAGTTTGGAGAAAATTGTGGTCATTTCATTTATGCGCGAAATGTGTTCAGATTGCTTTTATATTGCATTTGGCACATGGTGATGATTATCTCGAGAGTGCAAAGTAGCCAAACGAAACTTTTACTGGATTTCCACTTATTTTATCAAATCTCATCTCCACCACACAGGACAAGTTTGCATCTGTTATACTTTTGGAGAAAATTGTTGTCATTTCATTTATGCGCGAAATGTGTTCAGATTGCTTTTATATTGCATTTGGCACATGGTGATGATTATCTCGAGAGTGCAAAGTAGCCAAATGAAACTTTTACTGGATTTCCACTTATTTTATCAAATCTCATCTCCACCACACAGGACAATTTGCATCTGATATAGTTTTGGAGAAAATTGTAGTAATTTCATTTATGCGCAAAATGTGTTCAGATTGCTTTTATATTGCATTTGGCACATGGTGACGATTATCTCGAGAGTGCAAAGTAGCCAAACGAAAATTTTACTGGATTTCCACTTATTTTATCAAATCTCATCTCCACCACACAGGACAAGTTTGCATCTGTTATACTTTTGGAGAAAATTGTGGTCATTTCATTTATGCGCGAAATGTGTTCAGATTGCTTTTATATTGCATTTGGCAAATGGTGACGATTATCTCGAGAGTGCAAAGTAGCCAAATGAAACTTTTACTGGATTTCCACTTTTTTTATCAAATCTCATCACCACACAGGACAGTTTGCATCTCTTATAGTTTTGGAGAAAATTGTGGTCATTTCATTTATGCGCGAAATGTGTTCAGATTGCTTTTATTCTACATTTGGCACATGGTGACGATTATCTCGAGAGTGCAAAGTAGCCAAATTAAACTTTTACTGGATTTCCACTTATTTGATCAAATCTCATCTCCACCACACAGGACAAGTTTGCATCTGTTATAGTTTTGGAGAAAATTGTGGTCATTTCATTTATGCGCGAAATGTGTTCAGATTGCTTTTATATTGCATTTGGCACATGGTGACGATTATCTCGAGAGTGCAAAGTAGCCAAATGAAACTTTTACTGGATTTCCACTTATTTTATCAAATCTCATCTCCACCACACAGGACAAGTTTGCATCTGTTATAGTTTTGGAGAAAATTGTGGTCATTTCATTTATGCGTGAAATGTGTTCAGATTGCTTTTATATTGCATTTGGCACATGGTGACGATTATCTCGAGAGTGTAAAGTAGCCAAATGAAACTTTTACTGGATTTCTACTTATTTTATCAAATCTCATCTCCACCACACAGGACAAGTTTGCATCTGTTATAGTTTTGGAGAAAATTGTGGTCATTTCATTTATGCGCGAAATGTGTTCAGATTGCTTTTATATTGCATTTGGCACATGGTGACGATTATCTCGAGAGTGCAAAGTATCCAAATGAAACTTTTACTGGATTTCCACTTATTTGATCAAATCTCATCTCCACCACACAGGACAAAATTGCATCTGTTATAGTTTGGAGAAAATTGTGGTCATTTCATTTATGCGCGAAATGTGTTCAGATTGCTTTTATATTGCATTTGGCACATGGTGACGATTATCTCGAGAGTGCAAAGTAGCCAAACGAAACTTTTACTGGATTTCCACTTATTTTATCAAATCTCATCTCCACCACACAGGACAAGTTTGCATCTGTTATACTTTTGGAGAAAATTGTTGTCATTTCATTTATGCGCGAAATGTGTTCAGATTGCTTTTATATTGCATTTGGCACATGGTGATGATTATCTCGAGAGTGCAAAGTAGCCAAATGAAACTTTTACTGGATTTCCACTTATTTTATCAAATCTCATCTCCACCACACAGGACAATTTGCATCTGTTATAGTTTTGGAGAAAATTGTAGTAATTTCATTTATGCGCAAAATGTGTTCAGATTGCTTTTATATTGCATTTGGCACATGGTGACGATTATCTCGAGAGTGCAAAGTAGCCAAACGAAAATTTTACTGGATTTCCACTTATTTTATCAAATCTCATCTCCACCACACAGGACAAGTTTGCATCTGTTATACTTTTGGAGAAAATTGTGGTCATTTCATTTATGCGCGAAATGTGTTCAGATTGCTTTTATATTGCATTTGGCAAATGGTGACGATTATCTCGAGAGTGCAAAGTAGCCAAATGAAACTTTTACTGGATTTCCACTTATTTTATCAAATCTCATCACCACACAGGACAGTTTGCATCTCTTATAGTTTTGGAGAAAATTGTGGTCATTTCATTTATGCGCGAAATGTGTTCAGATTGCTTTTATATTGCATTTGGCACATGGTGACGATTATCTCGAGAGTGCAAAGTAGCCAAATGAAACTTTTACTGGATTTCCACTTATTTTATCAAATCTCATCTCCACCACACAGGACAAGTTTGCATCTGTTATAGTTTTGGAGAAAATTGTGGTCATTTCATTTATGTGCGAAATGTGTTCCGATTGCTTTTATATTGCATTTGGCACATGGTGACGATTATTTCGAGAGTGCAAAGTAGCCAAATGAAACTTTTACTGGATTTCCACTTATTTTATCAAATCTCATCTCCACCACACAGGACAATTTGCATCTGTTATAGTTTTGGAGAAAATTGTGGTCATTTCATTTATGCGCGAAATGTGTTCCGATTGCTTTTATATTGCATTTGGCACATGGTGACGATTATCTCGAGAGTGCAAAGTAGCCAAATGAAACTTTTACTGGATTTCCACTTATTTTATCAAATTTCATCTCCACCACACAGGACAATTTGCATCTGTTATAGTTTTGGAGAAAATTGTGGTCATTTCATTTATGCGCGAAATGTGTTCCGATTGCTTTTATATTGCATTTGGCACATGGTGACGATTATCTCGAGAGTGCAAAGTAGCCAAATGAAACTTTTACTGGATTTCCACTTATTTTATCAAATCTCATCTCCACCACACAGGACAAGTTTGCATCTGTTATAGTTTTGGAGAAAATTGTGGTCATTTCATTTATGCGCGAAATGTGTTCAGATTGCTTTTATATTGCATTTGGCACATGGTGACGATTATCTCGAGAGTGCAAAGTAGCCAAATGAAACTTTTACTGGATTTCCACTTATTTTATCAAATTTCATCTCCACCACACAGGACAATTTGCATCTGTTATAGTTTTGGAGAAAATTGTAGTAATTTCATTTATGCGCAAAATGTGTTCAGATTGCTTTTATATTGCATTTGGCACATGGTGACGATTATCTCGAGAGTGCAAAGTAGCCAAACGAAAATTTTACTGGATTTCCACTTATTTTATCAAATCTCATCTCCACCACACAGGACAAGTTTGCATCTGTTATACTTTTGGAGAAAATTGTGGTCATTTCATTTATGCGCGAAATGTGTTCAGATTGCTTTTATATTGCATTTGGCAAATGGTGACGATTATCTCGAGAGTGCAAAGTAGCCAAATGAAACTTTTACTGGATTTCCACTTATTTTATCAAATCTCATCACCACACAGGACAATTTGCATCTGTTATAGTTTTGGAGAAAATTGTGGTCATTTCATTTATGTGCGAAATGTGTTCAGATTGCTTTTATATTGCATTTGGCACATGGTGACGATTATCTCGAGAGTGCAAAGTAGCCAAATGAAACTTTTACTGGATTTCCACTTATTTTATCAAATCTCATCTCCACCACACAGGACAAGTTTGCATCTGTTATAGTTTTGGAGAAAATTGTGGTCATTTCATTTATGTGCGAAATGTGTTCAGATTGCTTTTATATTGCATTTGGCACATGGTGACGATTATTTCGAGAGTGCAAAGTAGCCAAATGAAACTTTTACTGGATTTCCACTTATTTTATCAAATCTCATCTCCACCACACAGGACAATTTGCATCTGTTATAGTTTTGGAGAAAATTGTGGTCATTTCATTTATGCGCGAAATGTGTTCCGATTGCTTTTATATTGCATTTGGCACATGGTGACGATTATCTCGAGAGTGCAAAGTAGCCAAATGAAACTTTTACTGGATTTCCACTTATTTTATCAAATTTCATCTCCACCACACATGACAATTTGCATCTGTTATAGTTTTGGAGAAAATTGTGGTCATTTCATTTATGCGCGAAATGTGTTCCGATTGCTTTTATATTGCATTTGGCACATGGTGACGATTATCTCGAGAGTGCAAAGTAGCCAAATGAAACTTTTACTGGATTTCCACTTATTTTATCAAATCTCATCTCCACCACACAGGACAAGTTTGCATCTGTTATACTTTTGGAGAAAATTGTGGTCATTTCATTTATGCGCGAAATGTGTTCAGATTGCTTTTATATTGCATTTGGCACATGGTGACGATTATCTCGAGAGTGCAAAGTAGCCAAATGAAACTTTTACTGGATTTCCACTTATTTTATCAAATCTCATCTCCACCACACAGGACAAGTTTGCATCTGTTATAGTTTTGGAGAAAATTGTGGGCATTTCATTTATGCGCGAAATGTGTTCAGATTGCTTTTATATTGCATTTGGCACATGGTGACGATTATCTCGAGAGTGCAAAGTAGCCAAATGAAACTTTTACTGGATTTCCACTTATTTTATCAAATCTCATCTCCACCACACAAGACAAGTTTGCATCTGTTATAGTTTTGGAGAAAATTGTGGGCATTTTATTTATGCGCGAAATGTGTTCAGATTGCTTTTATATTGCATTTGGCACATGGTGACGATTATCTCGAGAGTGCAAAGTAGCCAAATGAAACTTTTACTGGATTTCCACTTATTTTATCAAATCTCATCTCCACCACACAGGACAAGTTTGCATCTGTTATAGTTTTGGAGAAAATTGTGGGCATTTCATTTATGCGCGAAATGTGTTCAGATTGCTTTTATATTGCATTTGGCACATGGTGACGATTATCTCGAGAGTGCAAAGTAGCCAAATGAAACTTTTACTGGATTTCCACTTATTTTATCAAATTTCATCTCCACCACACAGGACAATTTGCATCTGTTATAGTTTTGGAGAAAATTGTGGTCATTTCATTTATGCGCGAAATGTGTTCCGATTGCTTTTATATTGCATTTGGCACATGGTGACGATTATCTCGAGAGTGCAAAGTAGCCAAATGAAACTTTTACTGGATTTCCACTTATTTTATCAAATCTCATCTCCACCACACAGGACAAGTTTGCATCTGTTATAGTTTTGGAGAAAATTGTGGTCATTTCATTTATGCGCGAAATGTGTTCAGATTGCTTTTATATTGCATTTGGCACATGGTGACGATTATCTCGAGAGTGCAAAGTAGCCAAATGAAACTTTTACTGGATTTCCACTTATTTTATCAAATTTCATCTCCACCACACAGGACAATTTGCATCTGTTATAGTTTTGGAGAAAATTGTAGTAATTTCATTTATGCGCAAAATGTGTTCAGATTGCTTTTATATTGCATTTGGCACATGGTGACGATTATCTCGAGAGTGCAAAGTAGCCAAACGAAAATTTTACTGGATTTCCACTTATTTTATCAAATCTCATCTCCACCACACAGGACAAGTTTGCATCTGTTATACTTTTGGAGAAAATTGTGGTCATTTCATTTATGCGCGAAATGTGTTCAGATTGCTTTTATATTGCATTTGGCAAATGGTGACGATTATCTCGAGAGTGCAAAGTAGCCAAATGAAACTTTTACTGGATTTCCACTTATTTTATCAAATCTCATCACCACACAGGACAATTTGCATCTGTTATAGTTTTGGAGAAAATTGTGGTCATTTCATTTATGTGCGAAATGTGTTCAGATTGCTTTTATATTGCATTTGGCACATGGTGACGATTATCTCGAGAGTGCAAAGTAGCCAAATGAAACTTTTACTGGATTTCCACTTATTTTATCAAATCTCATCTCCACCACACAGGACAAGTTTGCATCTGTTATAGTTTTGGAGAAAATTGTGGTCATTTCATTTATGTGCGAAATGTGTTCAGATTGCTTTTATATTGCATTTGGCACATGGTGACGATTATTTCGAGAGTGCAAAGTAGCCAAATGAAACTTTTACTGGATTTCCACTTATTTTATCAAATCTCATCTCCACCACACAGGACAATTTGCATCTGTTATAGTTTTGGAGAAAATTGTGGTCATTTCATTTATGCGCGAAATGTGTTCCGATTGCTTTTATATTGCATTTGGCACATGGTGACGATTATCTCGAGAGTGCAAAGTAGCCAAATGAAACTTTTACTGGATTTCCACTTATTTTATCAAATTTCATCTCCACCACACATGACAATTTGCATCTGTTATAGTTTTGGAGAAAATTGTGGTCATTTCATTTATGCGCGAAATGTGTTCCGATTGCTTTTATATTGCATTTGGCACATGGTGACGATTATCTCGAGAGTGCAAAGTAGCCAAATGAAACTTTTACTGGATTTCCACTTATTTTATCAAATCTCATCTCCACCACACAGGACAAGTTTGCATCTGTTATACTTTTGGAGAAAATTGTGGTCATTTCATTTATGCGCGAAATGTGTTCAGATTGCTTTTATATTGCATTTGGCACATGGTGACGATTATCTCGAGAGTGCAAAGTAGCCAAATGAAACTTTTACTGGATTTCCACTTATTTTATCAAATCTCATCTCCACCACACAGGACAAGTTTGCATCTGTTATAGTTTTGGAGAAAATTGTGGGCATTTCATTTATGCGCGAAATGTGTTCAGATTGCTTTTATATTGCATTTGGCACATGGTGACGATTATCTCGAGAGTGCAAAGTAGCCAAATGAAACTTTTACTGGATTTCCACTTATTTTATCAAATCTCATCTCCACCACACAAGACAAGTTTGCATCTGTTATAGTTTTGGAGAAAATTGTGGGCATTTTATTTATGCGCGAAATGTGTTCAGATTGCTTTTATATTGCATTTGGCACATGGTGACGATTATCTCGAGAGTGCAAAGTAGCCAAATGAAACTTTTACTGGATTTCCACTTATTTTATCAAATCTCATCTCCACCACACAGGACAAGTTTGCATCTGTTATAGTTTTGGAGAAAATTGTGGGCATTTCATTTATGCGCGAAATGTGTTCAGATTGCTTTTATATTGCATTTGGCACATGGTGACGATTATCTCGAGAGTGCAAAGTAGCCAAATGAAACTTTTACTGGATTTCCACTTATTTTATCAAATCTCATCTCCACCACACAGGACAAGTTTGCATCTGTTATAGTTTTGGAGAAAATTGTGGTCATTTCATTTATGCGCGAAATGTGTTCAGATTGCTTTTATATTGCATTTGGCACATGGTGACGATTATCTCGAGAGTGTAAAGTAGCCAAATGAAACTTTTACTGGATTTCTACTTATTTTATCAAATCTCATCTCCACCACACAGGACAAGTTTGCATCTGTTATAGTTTTGGAGAAAATTGTGGTCATTTCATTTATGCGCGAAATGTGTTCAGATTGCTTTTATATTGCATTTGGCACATGGTGACGATTATCTCGAGAGTGCAAAGTAGCCAAATGAAACTTTTACTGGATATCCACTTATTTGATCAAATCTCATCTCCACCACACAGGACAAAATTGCATCTGTTATAGTTTTGGAGAAAATTGTGGTCATTTCATTTATGCGCGAAATGTGTTCCGATTGCTTTTATATTGCATTTGGCACATGGTGACGATTATCTCGAGAGTGCAAAGTAGCCAAATGAAACTTTTACTGGATTTCCACTTATTTTATCAAATTTCATCTCCACCACACATGACAATTTGCATCTGTTATAGTTTTGGAGAAAATTGTGGTCATTTCATTTATGCGCGAAATGTGTTCCGATTGCTTTTATATTGCATTTGGCACATGGTGACGATTATCTCGAGAGTGCAAAGTAGCCAAATGAAACTTTTACTGGATTTCCACTTATTTTATCAAACCTCATCTCCACCACACAGGACAAGTTTGCATCTGTTATACTTTTGGAGAAAATTGTGGTCATTTCATTTATGCGCGAAATGTGTTCAGATTGCTTTTATATTGCATTTGGCACATGGTGACGATTATCTCGAGAGTGCAAAGTAGCCAAATGAAACTTTTACTGGATTTCCACTTATTTTATCAAATCTCATCTCCACCACACAGGACAAGTTTGCATCTGTTATAGTTTTGGAGAAAATTGTGGGCATTTCATTTATGCGCGAAATGTGTTCAGATTGCTTTTATATTGCATTTGGCACATGGTGACGATTATCTCGAGAGTGCAAAGTAGCCAAATGAAACTTTTACTGGATTTCCACTTATTTTATCAAATCTCATCTCCACCACACAAGACAAGTTTGCATCTGTTATAGTTTTGGAGAAAATTGTGGGCATTTTATTTATGCGCGAAATGTGTTCAGATTGCTTTTATATTGCATTTGGCACATGGTGACGATTATCTCGAGAGTGCAAAGTAGCCAAATGAAACTTTTACTGGATTTCCACTTATTTTATCAAATCTCATCTCCACCACACAGGACAAGTTTGCATCTGTTATAGTTTTGGAGAAAATTGTGGGCATTTCATTTATGCGCGAAATGTGTTCAGATTGCTTTTATATTGCATTTGGCACATGGTGACGATTATCTCGAGAGTGCAAAGTAGCCAAATGAAACTTTTACTGGATTTCCACTTATTTTATCAAATCTCATCTCCACCACACAGGACAAGTTTGCATCTGTTATAGTTTTGGAGAAAATTGTGGTCATTTCATTTATGCGCGAAATGTGTTCAGATTGCTTTTATATTGCATTTGGCACATGGTGACGATTATCTCGAGAGTGTAAAGTAGCCAAATGAAACTTTTACTGGATTTCTACTTATTTTATCAAATCTCATCTCCACCACACAGGACAAGTTTGCATCTGTTATAGTTTTGGAGAAAATTGTGGTCATTTCATTTATGCGCGAAATGTGTTCAGATTGCTTTTATATTGCATTTGGCACATGGTGACGATTATCTCGAGAGTGCAAAGTAGCCAAATGAAACTTTTACTGGATTTCCACTTATTTGATCAAATCTCATCTCCACCACACAGGACAAAATTGCATCTGTTATAGTTTGGAGAAAATTGTGGTCATTTCATTTATGCGCGAAATGTGTTCAGATTGCTTTTATATTGCATTTGGCACATGGTGACGATTATCTCGAGAGTGCAAAGTAGCCAAACGAAACTTTTACTGGATTTCCACTTATTTTATCAAATCTCATCTCCACCACACAGGACAAGTTTGCATCTGTTATACTTTTGGAGAAAATTGTTGTCATTTCATTTATGCGCGAAATGTGTTCAGATTGCTTTTATATTGCATTTGGCACATGGTGACGATTATCTCGAGAGTGCAAAGTAGCCAAATGAAACTTTTACTGGATTTCCACTTATTTTATCAAATCTCATCTCCACCACACAGGACAATTTGCATCTGTTATAGTTTTGGAGAAAATTGTAGTAATTTCATTTATGCGCAAAATGTGTTCAGATTGCTTTTATATTGCATTTGTTACATGGTGACGATTATCTCGAGAGTGCAAAGTAGCCAAACGAAAATTTTACTGGATTTCCACTTATTCTATCAAATCTCATCTCCACCACACAGGACAAGTTTGCATCTGTTATACTTTTGGAGAAAATTGTGGTCATTTCATTTATGCGCGAAATGTGTTCAGATTGCTTTTATATTGCATTTGGCAAATGGTGACGATTATCTCGAGAGTGCAAAGTAGCCAAATGAAACTTTTACTGGATTTCCACTTATTTTATCAAATCTCATCACCACACAGGACAATTTGCATCTGTTATAGTTTTGGAGAAAATTGTGGTCATTTCATTTATGCGCGAAATGTGTTCAGATTGCTTTTATATTGCATTTGGCACATGGTGACGATTATCTCGAGAGTGCAAAGTAGCCAAATGAAACTTTTACTGGATTTCCACTTATTTTATCAAATCTCATCTCCACCACACAGGACAAGTTTGCATCTGTTATAGTTTTGGAGAAAATTGTGGTCATTTCATTTATGTGCGAAATGTGTTCAGATTGCTTTTATATTGCATTTGGCACATGGTGACGATTATTTCGAGAGTGCAAAGTAGCCAAATGAAACTTTTACTGGATTTCCACTTATTTTATCAAATCTCATCTCCACCACACAGGACAAGTTTGCATCTGTTATAGTTTTGGAGAAAATTGTGGGCATTTCATTTATGCGCGAAATGTGCTCAGATTGCTTTTATATTGCATTTGGCACATGGTGACGATTATCTCGAGAGTGCAAAGTAGCCAAATGAAACTTTTACTGGATTTCCACTTATTTTATCAAATCTCATCTCCACCACACAAGACAAGTTTGCATCTGTTATAGT
The DNA here is from genome assembly GCF_048569485.1 of Anomaloglossus baeobatrachus. Classification (NCBI taxonomy): domain Eukaryota; kingdom Metazoa; phylum Chordata; class Amphibia; order Anura; family Aromobatidae; genus Anomaloglossus; species Anomaloglossus baeobatrachus. Next base: position 110,487,941 of record NC_134360.1, read on the forward strand.
TTTGGAGAAAATTGTGGGCATTTCATTTATGCGCGAAATGTGTTCAGATTGCTTTTATATTGCATTTGGCACATGGTGACGATTATCTCGAGAGTGCAAAGTAGCCAAATGAAACTTTTACTGGATTTCCACTTATTTTATCAAATCTCATCTCCACCACACAGGACAAGTTTGCATCTGTTATAGTTTTGGAGAAAATTGTGGGCATTTCATTTATGCGCTAAATGTGTTCAGATTGCTTTTATATTGCATTTGGCACATGGTGACGATTATCTCGAGAGTGCAAAGTAGCCAAATGAAACTTTTACTGGATTTCCACTTATTTTATCAAATCTCATCTCCACCACACAGGACAAGTTTGCATCTGTTATAGTTTTGGAGAAAATTGTGGTCATTTCATTTATGCGCGAAATGTGTTCAGATTGCTTTTATATTGCATTTGGCACATGGTGACGATTATCTCGAGAGTGTAAAGTAGCCAAATGAAACTTTTACTGGATTTCTACTTATTTTATCAAATCTCATCTCCACCACACAGGACAAGTTTGCATCTGTTATAGTTTTGGAGAAAATTGTGGTCATTTCATTTATGCGCGAAATGTGTTCAGATTGCTTTTATATTGCATTTGGCACATGGTGACGATTATCTCGAGAGTGCAAAGTAGCCAAATGAAACTTTTACTGGATTTCCACTTATTTGATCAAATCTCATCTCCACCACACAGGACAAAATTGCATCTGTTATAGTTTGGAGAAAATTGTGGTCATTTCATTTATGCGCGAAATGTGTTCAGATTGCTTTTATATTGCATTTGGCACATGGTGACGATTATCTCGAGAGTGCAAAGTAGCCAAACGAAACTTTTACTGGATTTCCACTTATTTTATCAAATCTCATCTCCACCACACAGGACAAGTTTGCATCTGTTATACTTTTGGAGAAAATTGTTGTCATTTCATTTATGCGCGAAATGTGTTCAGATTGCTTTTATATTGCATTTGGCACATGGTGACGATTATCTCGAGAGTGCAAAGTAGCCAAATGAAACTTTTACTGGATTTCCACTTATTTTATCAAATCTCATCTCCACCACACAGGACAATTTGCATCTGTTATAGTTTTGGAGAAAATTGTAGTAATTTCATTTATGCGCAAAATGTGTTCAGATTGCTTTTATATTGCATTTGTTACATGGTGACGATTATCTCGAGAGTGCAAAGTAGCCAAACGAAAATTTTACTGGATTTCCACTTATTCTATCAAATCTCATCTCCACCACACAGGACAAGTTTGCATCTGTTATACTTTTGGAGAAAATTGTGGTCATTTCATTTATGCGCGAAATGTGTTCAGATTGCTTTTATATTTCATTTGGCAAATGGTGACGATTATCTCGAGAGTGCAAAGTAGCCAAATGAAACTTTTACTGGATTTCCACTTATTTTATCAAATCTCATCACCACACAGGACAATTTGCATCTGTTATAGTTTTGGAGAAAATTGTGGTCATTTCATTTATGCGCGAAATGTGTTCAGATTGCTTTTATATTGCATTTGGCACATGGTGACGATTATCTCGAGAGTGCAAAGTAGCCAAATGAAACTTTTACTGGATTTCCACTTATTTTATCAAATCTCATCTCCACCACACAGGACAAGTTTGCATCTGTTATAGTTTTGGAGAAAATTGTGGTCATTTCATTTATGTGCGAAATGTGTTCAGATTGCTTTTATATTGCATTTGGCACATGGTGACGATTATTTCGAGAGTGCAAAGTAGCCAAATGAAACTTTTACTGGATTTCCACTTATTTTATCAAATCTCATCTCCACCACACAGGACAAGTTTGCATCTGTTATAGTTTTGGAGAAAATTGTGGGCATTTCATTTATGCGCGAAATGTGCTCAGATTGCTTTTATATTGCATTTGGCACATGGTGACGATTATCTCGAGAGTGCAAAGTAGCCAAATGAAACTTTTACTGGATTTCCACTTATTTTATCAAATCTCATCTCCACCACACAAGACAAGTTTGCATCTGTTATAGTTTTGGAGAAAATTGTGGGCATTTCATTTATGCGCGAAATGTGTTCAGATTGCTTTTATATTGCATTTGGCACATGGTGACGATTATCTCGAGAGTGCAAAGTAGCCAAATGAAACTTTTACTGGATTTCCACTTATTTTATCAAATCTCATCTCCACCACACAGGACAAGTTTGCATCTGTTATAGTTTTGGAGAAAATTGTGGGCATTTCATTTATGCGCGAAATGTGTTCAGATTGCTTTTATATTGCATTTGGCACATGGTGACGATTATCTCGAGAGTGCAAAGTAGCCAAATGAAACTTTTACTGGATTTCCACTTATTTTATCAAATCTCATCTCCACCACACAGGACAAGTTTGCATCTGTTATAGTTTTGGAGAAAATTGTGGTCATTTCATTTATGCGCGAAATGTGTTCAGATTGCTTTTATATTGCATTTGGCACATGGTGACGATTATCTCGAGAGTGTAAAGTAGCCAAATGAAACTTTTACTGGATTTCTACTTATTTTATCAAATCTCATCTCCACCACACAGGACAAGTTTGCATCTGTTATAGTTTTGGAGAAAATTGTGGTCATTTCATTTATGCGCGAAATGTGTTCAGATTGCTTTTATATTGCATTTGGCACATGGTGACGATTATCTCGAGAGTGCAAAGTAGCCAAATGAAACTTTTACTGGATTTCCACTTATTTGATCAAATCTCATCTCCACCACACAGGACAAAATTGCATCTGTTATAGTTTGGAGAAAATTGTGGTCATTTCATTTATGCGCGAAATGTGTTCAGATTGCTTTTATATTGCATTTGGCACATGGTGACGATTATCTCGAGAGTGCAAAGTAGCCAAATGAAACTTTTACTGGATTTCCACTTATTTTATCAAATCTCATCTCCACCACACAGGACAATTTGCATCTGTTATAGTTTTGGAGAAAATTGTAGTAATTTCATTTATGTGCAAAATGTGTTCAGATTGCTTTTATATTGCATTTGTTACATGGTGACGATTATCTCGAGAGTGCAAAGTAGCCAAACAAAAATTTTACTGGATTTCCACTTATTCTATCAAATCTCATCTCCACCACACAGGACAAGTTTGCATCTGTTATACTTTTGGAGAAAATTGTGGTCATTTCATTTATGCGCGAAATGTGTTCAGATTGCTTTTATATTGCATTTGGCAAATGGTGACGATTATCTCGAGAGTGCAAAGTAGCCAAATGAAACTTTTACTGGATTTCCACTTATTTTATCAAATCTCATCACCACACAGGACAATTTGCATCTGTTATAGTTTTGGAGAAAATTGTGGTCATTTCATTTATGCCCGAAATGTGTTCAGATTGCTTTTATATTGCATTTGGCACATGGTGACGATTATCTCGAGAGTGCAAAGTAGCCAAATGAAACTTTTACTGGATTTCCACTTATTTTATCAAATCTCATCTCCACCACACAGGACAAGTTTGCATCTGTTATAGTTTTGGAGAAAATTGTGGTCATTTCATTTATGTGCGAAATGTGTTCAGATTGCTTTTATATTGCATTTGGCACATGGTGACGATTATTTCGAGAGTGCAAAGTAGCCAAATGAAACTTTTACTGGATTTCCACTTATTTTATCAAATCTCATCTCCACCACACAGGACAATTTGCATCTGTTATAGTTTTGGAGAAAATTGTGGTCATTTCATTTATGCGCGAAATGTGTTCCGATTGCTTTTATATTGCATTTGGCACATGGTGACGATTATCTCGAGAGTGCAAAGTAGCCAAATGAAACTTTTACTGGATTTCCACTTATTTTATCAAATTTCATCTCCACCACACAGGACAATTTGCATCTGTTATAGTTTTGGAGAAAATTGTGGTCATTTCATTTATGCGCGAAATGTGTTCCGATTGCTTTTATATTGCATTTGGCACATGGTGACGATTATCTCGAGAGTGCAAAGTAGCCAAATGAAACTTTTACTGGATTTCCACTTATTTTATCAAATCTCATCTCCACCACACAGGACAAGTTTGCATCTGTTATACTTTTGGAGAAAATTGTGGTCATTTCATTTATGCGCGAAATGTGTTCAGATTGCTTTTATATTGCATTTGGCACATGGTGACGATTATCTCGAGAGTGCAAAGTAGCCAAATGAAACTTTTACTGGATTTCCACTTATTTTATCAAATCTCATCTCCACCACACAGGACAAGTTTGCATCTGTTATAGTTTTGGAGAAAATTGTGGGCATTTCATTTATGCGCGAAATGTGCTCAGATTGCTTTTATATTGCATTTGGCACATGGTGACGATTATCTCGAGAGTGCAAAGTAGCCAAATGAAACTTTTACTGGATTTCCACTTATTTTATCAAATCTCATCTCCACCACACAGGACAAGTTTGCATCTGTTATAGTTTTGGAGAAAATTGTGGGCATTTCATTTATGCGCGAAATGTGTTCAGATTGCTTTTATATTGCATTTGGCACATGGTGACGATTATCTCGAGAGTGCAAAGTAGCCAAATGAAACTTTTACTGGATTTCCACTTATTTTATCAAATCTCATCTCCACCACACAGGACAAGTTTGCATCTGTTATAGTTTTGGAGAAAATTGTGGTCATTTCATTTATGCGCGAAATGTGTTCAGATTGCTTTTATATTGCATTTGGCACATGGTGACGATTATCTCGAGAGTGTAAAGTAGCCAAATGAAACTTTTACTGGATTTCTACTTATTTTATCAAATCTCATCTCCACCACACAGGACAAGTTTGCATCTGTTATAGTTTTGGAGAAAATTGTGGTCATTTCATTTATGCGCGAAATGTGTTCAGATTGCTTTTATATTGCATTTGGCACATGGTGACGATTATCTCGAGAGTGCAAAGTAGCCAAATGAAACTTTTACTGGATTTCCACTTATTTGATCAAATCTCATCTCCACCACACAGGACAAAATTGCATCTGTTATAGTTTGGAGAAAATTGTGGTCATTTCATTTATGCGCGAAATGTGTTCAGATTGCTTTTATATTGCATTTGGCACATGGTGACGATTATCTCGAGAGTGCAAAGTAGCCAAATGAAACTTTTACTGGATTTCCACTTATTTTATCAAATCTCATCTCCACCACACAGGACAATTTGCATCTGTTATAGTTTTGGAGAAAATTGTAGTAATTTCATTTATGTGCAAAATGTGTTCAGATTGCTTTTATATTGCATTTGTTACATGGTGACGATTATCTCGAGAGTGCAAAGTAGCCAAACAAAAATTTTACTGGATTTCCACTTATTCTATCAAATCTCATCTCCACCACACAGGACAAGTTTGCATCTGTTATACTTTTGGAGAAAATTGTGGTCATTTCATTTATGCGCGAAATGTGTTCAGATTGCTTTTATATTGCATTTGGCAAATGGTGACGATTATCTCGAGAGTGCAAAGTAGCCAAATGAAACTTTTACTGGATTTCCACTTATTTTATCAAATCTCATCACCACACAGGACAATTTGCATCTGTTATAGTTTTGGAGAAAATTGTGGTCATTTCATTTATGCCCGAAATGTGTTCAGATTGCTTTTATATTGCATTTGGCACATGGTGACGATTATCTCGAGAGTGCAAAGTAGCCAAATGAAACTTTTACTGGATTTCCACTTATTTTATCAAATCTCATCTCCACCACACAGGACAAGTTTGCATCTGTTATAGTTTTGGAGAAAATTGTGGTCATTTCATTTATGTGCGAAATGTGTTCAGATTGCTTTTATATTGCATTTGGCACATGGTGACGATTATTTCGAGAGTGCAAAGTAGCCAAATGAAACTTTTACTGGATTTCCACTTATTTTATCAAATCTCATCTCCACCACACAGGACAATTTGCATCTGTTATAGTTTTGGAGAAAATTGTGGTCATTTCATTTATGCGCGAAATGTGTTCCGATTGCTTTTATATTGCATTTGGCACATGGTGACGATTATCTCGAGAGTGCAAAGTAGCCAAATGAAACTTTTACTGGATTTCCACTTATTTTATCAAATTTCATCTCCACCACACAGGACAATTTGCATCTGTTATAGTTTTGGAGAAAATTGTGGTCATTTCATTTATGCGCGAAATGTGTTCCGATTGCTTTTATATTGCATTTGGCACATGGTGACGATTATCTCGAGAGTGCAAAGTAGCCAAATGAAACTTTTACTGGATTTCCACTTATTTTATCAAATCTCATCTCCACCACACAGGACAAGTTTGCATCTGTTATACTTTTGGAGAAAATTGTGGTCATTTCATTTATGCGCGAAATGTGTTCAGATTGCTTTTATATTGCATTTGGCACATGGTGACGATTATCTCGAGAGTGCAAAGTAGCCAAATGAAACTTTTACTGGATTTCCACTTATTTTATCAAATCTCATCTCCACCACACAGGACAAGTTTGCATCTGTTATAGTTTTGGAGAAAATTGTGGGCATTTCATTTATGCGCGATATGTGTTCAGATTGCTTTTATATTGCATTTGGCACATGGTGACGATTATCTCGAGAGTGCAAAGTAGCCAAATGAAACTTTTACTGGATTTCCACTTATTTTATCAAATCTCATCTCCACCACACAAGAAAAGTTTGCATCTGTTATAGTTTTGGAGAAAATTGTGGTCATTTCATTTATGCGCGAAATGTGTTCAGATTGCTTTTATATTGCATTTGGCACATGGTGACGATTATCTCGAGAGTGCAAAGTAGCCAAATGAAACTTTTACTGGATTTCCACTTATTTTATCAAATCTCATCTCCACCACACAGGACAAGTTTGCATCTCTTATAGTTTTGGAGAAAATTGTGGTTATTTCATTTATGCGCGAAATGTGTTCAGATTGCTTTTATATTGCATTTGGCACATGGTGACGATTATCTCGAGAGTGCAAAGTAGCCAAATGAAACTTTTACTGGATTTCCACTTATTTTATGAAATCTCATCTCCACCACACAGGACAAGTTTGCATTTGTTTTAGTTTTGGAGAAAATTGTGGTCATTTCATTTATGCGCGAAATGTGTTCAGATTGCTTTTATATTGCACTTGGCACATGGTGACGATTATCTCGAGAGTGCAAAGTAGCCAAATGAAACTTTTACTGGATTTCCACTTATTTTATCAAATCTCATCTCCACCACACAGGACAAGTTTGCATCTGTTATAGTTTTGGAGAAAATTGTGGGCATTTCATTTATGCGCGAAATGTGTTCAGATTGCTTTTATATTGCATTTGGCACATGGTGACGATTATCTCGAGAGTGCAAAGTAGCCAAATGAAACTTTTACTGGATTTCCACTTATTTTATCAAATCTCATCTCCACCACACAAGACAAGTTTGCATCTGTTATAGTTTTGGAGAAAATTGTGGTCATTTCATTTATGCGCGAAATGTATTTAGATTGCTTTTATATTGCATTTGGCACATGGTGACGATTATCTCGAGAGTGCAAAGTAGCCAAATGAAACTTTTACTGGATTTCCACTTATTTTATCAAATCTCATCTCCACCACACAGGACAAGATTGCATCTCTTATAGTTTTGGAGAAAATTGTGGTTATTTCATTTATGCGCGAAATGTGTTCAGATTGCTTTTATATTGCATTTGGCACATGGTGACGATTATCTCGAGAGTGCAAAGTAGCCAAATGAAACTTTTACTGGATTTCCACTTATTTTATGAAATCTCATCTCCACCACACAGGACAAGTTTGCATTTGTTTTAGTTTTGGAGAAAATTGTGGTCATTTCATTTATGCGCGAAATGTGTTCAGATTGCTTTTATATTGCACTTGGCACATGGTGACGATTATCTCGAGAGTGCAAAGTAGCCAAATGAAACTTTTACTGGATTTCCACTTATTTTATCAAATCTCATCTCCACCACACAGGACAAGTTTGCATCTGTTATAGTTTTGGAGAAAATTGTGGTCATTTCATTTATGCGCGAAATGTGTTCAGATTGCTTTTATACTGCATTTGGCACATGGTGACAATTATCTCGAGAGTGCAAAGTAGCCAAATGAAACTTTTACTGGATTTCCACTTATTTTATCAAATCTCATCTCCACCACACAGGACAAGTTTGCATCTGTTATAGTTTTGGAGAAAATTGTGGTCATTTCATTTATGCGCGAAATGTGTTCAGATTGCTTTTATACTGCATTTGGCACATGGTGACGATTATCTCGAGAGTGCAAAGTAGCCAAATGAAAATTTTACTTAATTTCCACTTATTTTATCAAATCTCATCTCCACCACACAGGACAAGTTTGCATCTGTTATAGTTTTGGAGAAAATTGTGGGCATTTTATTTATGCGCGAAATGTGTTCAGATTGCTTTTATATTGCATTTGGCACATGGTGACGATTATCTCGAGAGTGCAAAGTAGCCAAATGAAACTTTTACTGGATTTCCACTTATTTTATCAAATCTCATCTCCACCACACAGGACAAGTTTGCATCTGTTATAGTTTTGGAGAAAATTGTGGTCATTTCATTTATGCGCGAAATGTGTTCAGATTGCTTTTATATTGCATTTGGCACATGGTGACGATTATCTCGAGAGTGTAAAGTAGCCAAATGAAACTTTTACTGGATTTCTACTTATTTTATCAAATCTCATCTCCACCACACAGGACAAGTTTGCATCTGTTATAGTTTTGGAGAAAATTGTGGTCATTTCATTTATGCGCGAAATGTGTTCAGATTGCTTTTATATTGCATTTGGCACATGGTGACGATTCTCGAGAGTGCAAAGTAGCCAAATGAAACTTTTACTGGATTTCCACTTATTTGAACAAATCTCATCTCCACCACACAGGACAAAATTGCATCTGTTATAGTTTGGAGAAAATTGTGGTCATTTCATTTATGCGCGAAATGTGTTCAGATTGCTTTTATATTGCATTTGGCACATGGTGACGATTATCTCGAGAGTGCAAAGTAGCCAAACGAAACTTTTACTGGATTTCCACTTATTTTATCAAATCTCATCTCCACCACACAGGACAAGTTTGCATCTGTTATACTTTTGGAGAAAATTGTTGTCATTTCATTTATGCGCGAAATGTGTTCAGATTGCTTTTATATTGCATTTGGCACATGGTGACGATTATCTCGAGAGTGCAAAGTAGCCAAATGAAACTTTTACTGGATTTCCACTTATTTTATCAAATCTCATCTCCACCACACAGGACAATTTGCATCTGTTATAGTTTTGGAGAAAATTGTAGTAATTTCATTTATGCGCAAAATGTGTTCAGATTGCTTTTATATTGCATTTGTTACATGGTGACGATTATCTCGAGAGTGCAAAGTAGCCAAACGAAAATTTTACTGGATTTCCACTTATTCTATCAAATCTCATCTCCACCACACAGGACAAGTTTGCATCTGTTATACTTTTGGAGAAAATTGTGGTCATTTCATTTATGCGCGAAATGTGTTCAGATTGCTTTTATATTGCATTTGGCAAATGGTGACGATTATCTCGAGAGTGCAAAGTAGCCAAATGAAACTTTTACTGGATTTCCACTTATTTTATCAAATCTCATCACCACACAGGACAATTTGCATCTGTTATAGTTTTGGAGAAAATTGTGGTCATTTCATTTATGCGCGAAATGTGTTCAGATTGCTTTTATATTGCATTTGGCACATGGTGACGATTATCTCGAGAGTGCAAAGTAGCCAAATGAAACTTTTACTGGATTTCCACTTATTTTATCAAATCTCATCTCCACCACACAGGACAATTTGCATCTGTTATAGTTTTGGAGAAAATTGTGGTCATTTCATTTATGCGCGAAATGTGTTCCGATTGCTTTTATATTGCATTTGGCACACGGTGACGATTATCTCGAGAGTGCAAAGTAGCCAAATGAAACTTTTACTGGATTTCCACTTATTTTATCAAATCTCATCTCCACCACACAGGACAAGTTTGCATCTGTTATACTTTTGGAGAAAATTGTGGTCATTTCATTTATGCGCGAAATGTGTTCAGATTGCTTTTATATTGCATTTGGCACATGGTGACGATTATCTCGAGAGTGCAAAGTAGCCAAATGAAACTTTTACTGGATTTCCACTTATTTTATCAAATCTCATCTCCACCACACAGGACAAGTTTGCATCTGTTATAGTTTTGGAGAAAATTGTGGGCATTTCATTTATGCGCGAAATGTGTTCAGATTGCTTTTATATTGCATTTGGCACATGGTGACGATTATCTCGAGAGTGCAAAGTAGCCAAATGAAACTTTTACTGGATTTCCACTTATTTTATCAAATCTCATCTCCACCACACAAGACAAGTTTGCATCTGTTATAGTTTTGGAGAAAATTGTGGTCATTTCATTTATGCGCGAAATGTGTTCAGATTGCTTTTATATTGCATTTGGCACATGGTGACGATTATCTCGAGAGTGCAAAGTAGCCAAATGAAACTTTTACTGGATTTCCACTTATTTTATCAAATCTCATCTCCACCACACAGGACAAGTTTGCATCTCTTATAGTTTTGGAGAAAATTGTGGTTATTTCATTTATGCGCGAAATGTGTTCAGATTGCTTTTATATTGCATTTGGCACATGGTGACGATTATCTCGAGAGTGCAAAGTAGCCAAATGAAACTTTTACTGGATTTCCACTTATTTTATGAAATCTCATCTCCACCACACAGGACAAGTTTGCATTTGTTTTAGTTTTGGAGAAAATTGTGGTCATTTCATTTATGCGCGAAATGTGTTCAGATTGCTTTTATATTGCACTTGGCACATGGTGACGATTATCTCGAGAGTGCAAAGTAGCCAAATGAAACTTTTACTGGATTTCCACTTATTTTATCAAATCTCATCTCCACCACACAGGACAAGTTTGCATCTGTTATAGTTTTGGAGAAAATTGTGGGCATTTCATTTATGCGCGAAATGTGTTCAGATTGCTTTTATATTGCATTTGGCACATGGTGACGATTATCTCGAGAGTGCAAAGTAGCCAAATGAAACTTTTACTGGATTTCCACTTATTTTATCAAATCTCATCTCCACCACACAAGACAAGTTTGCATCTGTTATAGTTTTGGAGAAAATTGTGGTCATTTCATTTATGCGCGAAATGTATTTAGATTGCTTTTATATTGCATTTGGCACATGGTGACGATTATCTCGAGAGTTCAAAGTAGCCAAATGAAACTTTTACTGGATTTCCACTTATTTTATCAAATCTCATCTCCACCACACAGGACAAGTTTGCATCTCTTATAGTTTTGGAGAAAATTGTGGTTATTTCATTTATGCGCGAAATGTGTTCAGATTGCTTTTATATTGCATTTGGCACATGGTGACGATTATCTCAAGAGTGCAAAGTAGCCAAATGAAACTTTTACTGGATTTCCACTTATTTTATGAAATCTCATCTCCACCACACAGGATAAGTTTGCATTTGTTTTAGTTTTGGAGAAAATTGTGGTCATTTCATTTATGCGCGAAATGTGTTCAGATTGCTTTTATATTGCACTTGGCACATGGTGACGATTATCTCGAGAGTGCAAAGTAGCCAAATGAAACTTTTACTGGATTTCCACTTATTTTATCAAATCTCATCTCCACCACACAGGACAAGTTTGCATCTGTTATAGTTTTGGAGAAAATTGTGGTCATTTCATTTATGCGCGAAATGTGTTCAGATTGCTTTTATACTGCATTTGGCACATGGTGACAATTATCTCGAGAGTGCAAAGTAGCCAAATGAAACTTTTACTGGATTTCCACTTATTTTATCAAATCTCATCTCCACCACACAGGACAAGTTTGCATCTGTTATAGTTTTGGAGAAAATTGTGGTCATTTCATTTATGCGCGAAATGTGTTCAGATTGCTTTTATACTGCATTTGGCACATGGTGACGATTATCTCGAGAGTGCAAAGTAGCCAAATGAAAATTTTACTTAATTTCCACTTATTTTATCAAATCTCATCTCCACCACACAGGACAAGTTTGCATCTGTTATAGTTTTGGAGAAAATTGTGTGCATTTCATTTATGCGCGAAATGTGTTCAGATTGCTTTTATATTGCATTTGGCACATGGTGACGATTATCTCGAGAGAGCAAAGTAGCCAAATGAAACTTTTACTGGATTTCCACTTATTTTATCAAATCTCATCTCCACCACACAGGACAAGTTTGCATCTGTTATAGTTTTGGAGAAAATTGTGGTCATTTCATTTATGCGCGAAATGTGTTCAGATTGCTTTTATATTGCATTTGGCACATGGTGACGATTATCTCGAGAGTGTAAAGTAGCCAAATGAAACTTTTACTGGATTTCTACTTATTTTATCAAATCTCATCTCCACCACACAGGACAAGTTTGCATCTGTTATAGTTTTGGAGAAAATTGTGGTCATTTCATTTATGCGCGAAATGTGTTCAGATTGCTTTTATATTGCATTTGGCACATGGTGACGATTATCTCGAGAGTGCAAAGTAGCCAAATGAAACTTTTACTGGATTTCCACTTATTTGATCAAATCTCATCTCCACCACACAGGACAAAATTGCATCTGTTATAGTTTGGAGAAAATTGTGGTCATTTCATTTATGCGCGAAATGTGTTCAGATTGCTTTTATATTGCATTTGGCACATGGTGACGATTATCTCGAGAGTGCAAAGTAGCCAAACGAAACTTTTACTGGATTTCCACTTATTTTATCAAATCTCATCTCCACCACACAGGACAAGTTTGCATCTGTTATACTTTTGGAGAAAATTGTTGTCATTTCATTTATGCGCGAAATGTGTTCAGATTGCTTTTATATTGCATTTGGCACATGGTGACGATTATCTCGAGAGTGCAAAGTAGCCAAATGAAACTTTTACTGGATTTCCACTTATTTTATCAAATCTCATCTCCACCACACAGGACAAGTTTGCATCTGTTATAGTTTTGGAGAAAATTGTGGTCATTTCATTTATGTGCGAAATGTGTTCAGATTGCTTTTATATTGCATTTGGCACATGGTGACGATTATTTTGAGAGTGCAAAGTAGCCAAATGAAACTTTTACTGGATTTCCACTTATTTTATCAAATCTCATCTCCACCACACAGGACAATTTGCATCTGTTATAGTTTTGGAGAAAATTGTGGTCATTTCATTTATGCGCGAAATGTGTTCCGATTGCTTTTATATTGCATTTGGCACATGGTGACGATTATCTCGAGAGTGCAAAGTAGCCAAATGAAACTTTTACTGGATTTCCACTTATTTTATCAAATTTCATCTCCACCACACAGGACAATTTGCATCTGTTATAGTTTAGGAGAAAATTGTGGTCATTTCATTTATGCGTGAAATGTGTTCCGATTGCTTTTATATTGCATTTGGCACATGGTGACGATTATCTCGAGAGTGCAAAGTAGCCAAATGAAACTTTTACTGGATTTCCACTTATTTTATCAAATCTCATCTCCACCACACAGGACAAGTTTGCATCTGTTATACTTTTGGAGAAAATTGTGGTCATTTCATTTATGCGCGAAATGTGTTCAGATTGCTTTTATATTGCATTTGGCACATGGTGACGATTATCTCGAGAGTGCAAAGTAGCCAAATGAAACTTTTACTGGATTTCCACTTATTTTATCAAATCTCATCTCCACCACACAGGACAAGTTTGCATCTGTTATAGTTTTGGAGAAAATTGTGGGCATTTCATTTATGCGCGAAATGTGTTCAGATTGCTTTTATATTGCATTTGGCACATGGTGACGATTATCTCGAGAGTGCAAAGTAGCCAAATGAAACTTTTACTGGATTTCCACTTATTTTATCAAATCTCATCTCCACCACACAAGACAAGTTTGCATCTGTTATAGTTTTGGAGAAAATTGTGGTCATTTCATTTATGCGCGAAATGTGTTCAGATTGCTTTTATATTGCATTTGGCACATGGTGACGATTATCTCGAGAGTGCAAAGTAGCCAAATGAAACTTTTACTGGATTTCCACTTATTTTATCAAATCTCATCTCCACCACACAGGACAAGTTTGCATCTCTTATAGTTTTGGAGAAAATTGTGGTTATTTCATTTATGCGCGAAATGTGTTCAGATTGCTTTTATATTGCATTTGGCACATGGTGACGATTATCTCGAGAGTGCAAAGTAGCCAAATGAAACTTTTACTGGATTTCCACTTATTTTATGAAATCTCATCTCCACCACACAGGACAAGTTTGCATTTGTTTTAGTTTTGGAGAAAATTGTGGTCATTTCATTTATGCGCGAAATGTGTTCAGATTGCTTTTATATTGCACTTGGCACATGGTGACGATTATCTCGAGAGTGCAAAGTAGCCAAATGAAACTTTTACTGGATTTCCACTTATTTTATCAAATCTCATCTCCACCACACAGGACAAGTTTGCATCTGTTATAGTTTTGGAGAAAATTGTGGGCATTTCATTTATGCGCGAAATGTGTTCAGATTGCTTTTATATTGCATTTGGCACATGGTGACGATTATCTCGAGAGTGCAAAGTAGCCAAATGAAACTTTTACTGGATTTCCACTTATTTTATCAAATCTCATCTCCACCACACAAGACAAGTTTGCATCTGTTATAGTTTTGGAGAAAATTGTGGTCATTTCATTTATGCGCGAAATGTATTTAGATTGCTTTTATATTGCATTTGGCACATGGTGACGATTATCTCGAGAGTGCAAAGTAGCCAAATGAAACTTTTACTGGATTTCCACTTATTTTATCAAATCTCATCTCCACCACACAGGACAAGTTTGCATTTGTTTTAGTTTTGGAGAAAATTGTGGTCATTTCATTTATGCGCGAAATGTGTTCAGATTGCTTTTATATTGCACTTGGCACATGGTGACGATTATCTCGAGAGTGCAAAGTAGCCAAATGAAACTTTTACTGGATTTCCACTTATTTTATCAAATCTCATCTCCACCACACAGGACAAGTTTGCATCTGTTATAGTTTTGGAGAAAATTGTGGTCATTTCATTTATGCGCGAAATGTGTTCAGATTGCTTTTATACTGCATTTGGCACATGGTGACAATTATCTCGAGAGTGCAAAGTAGCCAAATGAAACTTTTACTGGATTTCCACTTATTTTATCAAATCTCATCTCCACCACACAGGACAAGTTTGCATCTGTTATAGTTTTGGAGAAAATTGTGGTAATTTCATTTATGCGCGAAATGTGTTCAGATTGCTTTTAAATTGCATTTGGCACATGGTGACGATTATCTCGAGAGTGCAAAGTAGCCAAATAAAACTTTTACTGGATTTCCACTTATTTTATCAAATCTCATCTCCACCACACAGGACAAGTTTGCATCTGTTATACTTTTGGAGAAAATTGTGGTCATTTCATTTATGCGCGAAATGTGTTCAGATTGCTTTTATATTGCATTTGGCACATGGTGACGATTATCTCGAGAGTGCAAAGTAGCCAAATGAAACTTTTACTGGATTTCCACTTATTTTATCAAATCTCATCTCCACCACACAGGACAAGTTTGCATCTGTTATAGTTTTGGAGAAAATTGTGGTCATTTCATTTATGCGCGAAATGTGTTCAGATTGCTTTTATATTGCATTTGGCACATGGTGACGATTATCTCGAGAGTGCAAAGTAGCCAAATGAAACTTTTACTGGATTTCCACTTATTTTATCAAATCTCATCTCCACCACACAGGACAAGTTTGCATCTGTTATAGTTTTGGAGAAATTTGTGGTCATTTCATTTATGCGCGAAATGTGTTCAGATTGCTTTTATATTGCATTTGGCACATGGTGACGATTATCTCGAGAGTGCAAAGTAGCCAAATGAAACTTTTACTGGATTTCCACTTATTTTATCAAATCTCATCTCCACCACACAGGACAAGTTTGCATCTGTTATAGTTTTGGAGAAATTTGTGGTCATTTCATTTATGCGCGAAATGTGTTCAGATTGCTTTTATATTGCATTTGGCACATGGTGACGATTATCTCGAGAGTGCAAAGTAGCCAAATGAAACTTTTACTGGATTTCCACTTATTTTATCAAATTTCATCTCCACCACACAGGACAAGTTTGCATCTGTTATAGTTTTGGAGAAAATTGTGGTCATTTCATTTATGCGCTAAATGTGTTCAGATTGCTTTTATATTGCATTTGGCACATGGTGACGATTATCTCGAGAGTGCAAAGTAGCCAAATGAAACTTTTACTGGATTTCCACTTATTTTATCAAATCTCATCTCCACCACACAGGACAAGTTTGCATCTGTTATAGTTTTGGAGAAAATTGTGGTCATTTCATTTATGTGCGAAATGTGTTCAGATTGCTTTTATATTGCATTTGGCACATGGTGACGATTATCTCGAGAGTGCAAAGTACCCAATGAAACTTTTACTGGATTTCCACTTATTTTATCAAATTTCATCTCCACCACACAGGACAAGTTTGCATCTGTTATAGTTTTGGAGAAAATTGTGGTCATTTCATTTATGCGCGAAATGTGTTCAGATTGCTTTTATATTGCATTTGGCACATGGTGACGATTATCTAGAGAGTGCAAAGTAGCAAAATAAAACTTTTACTGGATTTCCACTTATTTTATGAAATCTCATCTCCACCACACAGGACAAGTTTGCATTTGTTTTAGTTTTGGAGAAAATTGTGGTAATTTCATTTATGCGCGAAATGTGTTCAGATTGCTTTTATATTGCACTTGGCACATGGTGACGATTATCTCGAGAGTGCAAAGTAGCCAAATGAAACTTTTACTGGATTTCCACTTATTTTATCAAATCTCATCTCCACCACACAGGACAAGTTTGCATCTGTTATAGTTTTGGAGAAAATTGTGGTCATTTCATTTATGCGCGAAATGTGTTCAGATTGCTTTTATACTGCATTTGGCACATGGTGACAATTATCTCGAGAGTGCAAAGTAGCCAAATGAAACTTTTACTGGATTTCCACTTATTTTATCAAATCTCATCTCCACCACACAGGACAAGTTTGCATCTGTTATAGTTTTGGAGAAAATTGTGGTCATTTCATTTATGCGCGAAATGTGTTCAGATTGCTTTTATATTGCATTTGGCACATGGTGACGATTATCTAGAGAGTGCAAAGTAGCAAAATAAAACTTTTACTGGATTTCCACTTATTTTATGAAATCTCATCTCCACCACACAGGACAAGTTTGCATTTGTTTTAGTTTTGGAGAAAATTGTGGTCATTTCATTTATGCGCGAAATGTGTTCAGATTGCTTTTATATTGCACTTGGCACATGGTGACGATTATCTCGAGAGTGCAAAGTAGCCAAAAGAAACTTTTACTGGATTTCCACTTATTTTATCAAATCTCATCTCCACCACACAGGACAAGTTTGCATCTGTTATAGTTTTGGAGAAAATTGTGGTCATTTCATTTATGCGCGAAATGTGTTCAGATTGCTTTTATACTGCATTTGGCACATGGTGACAATTATCTCGAGAGTGCAAAGTAGCCAAATGAAACTTTTACTGGATTTCCACTTATTTTATCAAATCTCATCTCCACCACACAGGACAAGTTTGCATCTGTTATAGTTTTGGAGAAATTTGTGGTCATTTCATTTATGCGCGAAATGTGTTCAGATTGCTTTTATATTGCATTTGGCACATGGTGACGATTATCTCGAGAGTGCAAAGTAGCCAAATGAAACTTTTACTGGATTTCCACTTATTTTATCAAATCTCATCTCCACCACACAGGACAAGTTTGCATCTGTTATAGTTTTGGAGAAAATTGTGGTCATTTCATTTATGCGCGAAATGTGTTCAGATTGCTTTTATATTGCATTTGGCATATGGTGACGATTATTTCGAGAGTGCAAAGTAGCCAAATGAAACCTTTACTGGATTTCCACTTATTTTATCAAATCTCATCTCCACCACACAGGACAATTTGCATCTGTTATAGTTTTGGAGAAAATTGTGGTCATTTCATTTATGCGCGAAATGTGTTCAGATTGCTTTTATTCTGCATTTGGCACATGGTGACGATTATCTCGAGATTGCAAAGTAGCCAAATGAAACTTTTACTGGATTTCCACTTATTTGATCAAATCTCATCTCCACCACACAGGACAAGTTTGCATCTGTTATAGTTTTGGAGAAAATTGTGGTCATTTCATTTATGCGCGAAATGTGTTCCGATTGCTTTTATATTGCATTTGGCACATGGTGACGATTATCTCGAGAGTGCAAAATAGCCAAATGAAACTTTTACTGGATTTCCACTTATTTGATCAAATCTCATCTCCACCACACAGGACAAGTTTGCATCTGTTATAGTTTTGGAGAAAATTGTGGTCATTTCATTTATGCGCAAAATGTGTTCAGATTGCTTTTATATTGCATTTGGCACATGGTGACGATTATCTCGAGAGTGCAAAGTAGCCAAATGAAACTTTTACTGGATTTCCACTTATTTTATCAAATCTCATCTCCACCACACAGGACAAGTTTGCATCTGTTATAGTTTTGGAGAAAATTGTGGTCATTTCATTTATGCGCGAAATGTGTTCAGATTGCTTTTATATTGCATTTGGCACATGGTGACGATTATCTCGAGAGTGCAAAGTAGCCAAATGAAACTTTTACTGGATTTCCACTTATTTTATCAAATCTCATCTCCACCACACAGGACAAGTTTGCATCTGTTATAGTTTTGGAGAAAATTGTGGTCATTTCATTTATGCGCGAAATGTGTTCAGATTGCTTTTATATTTCATTTGGCACATGGTGACGATTATCTCGAGAGTGCAAAGTAGCCAAATGAAACTTTTACTGGATTTCCACTTATTTTATCAAATCTCATCTCCACCACACAGGACAAGTTTGCATCTGTTATAGTTTTGGAGAAAATTGTGGTCATTTCATTTATGCGCTAAATGTGTTCAGATTGCTTTTATATTGCATTTGGCACATGGTGACGATTATCTCGAGAGTGCAAAGTACCCAATGAAACTTTTACTGGATTTCCACTTATTTTATCAAATTTCATCTCCACCACACAGGACAAGTTTGCATCTGTTGTAGTTTTGGAGAAAATTGTGGTCATTTCATTTATGCGCGAAATGTGTTCAGATTGCTTTTATATTGCATTTGGCACATGGTGACGATTATCTAGAGAGTGCAAAGTAGCAAAATAAAACTTTTACTGGATTTCCACTTATTTTATGAAATCTCATCTCCACCACACAGGACAAGTTTGCATTTGTTTTAGTTTTGGAGAAAATTGTGGTAATTTCATTTATGCGCGAAATGTGTTCAGATTGCTTTTATATTGCACTTGGCACATGGTGACGATTATCTCGAGAGTGCAAAGTAGCCAAATGAAACTTTTACTGGATTTCCACTTATTTTATCAAATCTCATCTCCACCACACAGGACAAGTTTGCATCTGTTATAGTTTTGGAGAAAATTGTGGTCATTTCATTTATGCGCGAAATGTGTTCAGATTGCTTTTATACTGCATTTGGCACATGGTGACAATTATCTCGAGAGTGCAAAGTAGCCAAATGAAACTTTTACTGGATTTCCACTTATTTTATCAAATCACATCTCCATCACACAGGACAAGTTTGCATCTGTTATAGTTTTGGAGAAAATTGTGGTCATTTCATTTATGCGCGAAATGTGTTCAGATTGCTTTTATATTGCATTTGGCACATGGTGACGATTATCTCGAGAGTGCAAAGTAGCCAAATGAAACTTTTACTGGATTTCCACTTATTTTATCAAATCTCATCTCCACCACACAGGACAAGTTTGCATCTGTTATAGTTTTGGAGAAAATTGTGGTCATTTCATTTATGCGCGAAATGTGTTCAGATTGCTTTTATATTGCATTTGGCACATGGTGACGATTATCTCGAGAGTGCAAAGTAGCCAAATGAAACTTTTACTGGATTTCCACTTATTTTATCAAATTTCATCTCCACCACACAGGACAAGTTTGCATCTGTTATAGTTTTGGAGAAAATTGTGGTCATTTCATTTATGCGCGAAATGTGTTCAGATTGCTTTTATATTGCATTTGGCACATGGTGACGATTATCTAGAGAGTGCAAAGTAGCAAAATAAAACTTTTACTGGATTTCCACTTATTTTATGAAATCTCATCTCCACCACACAGGACAAGTTTGCATTTGTTTTAGTTTTGGAGAAAATTGTGGTCATTTCATTTATGCGCGAAATGTGTTCAGATTGCTTTTATATTGCACTTGGCACATGGTGACGATTATCTCGAGAGTGCAAAGTAGCCAAAAGAAACTTTTACTGGATTTCCACTTATTTTATCAAATCTCATCTCCACCACACAGGACAAGTTTGCATCTGTTATAGTTTTGGAGAAAATTGTGGTCATTTCATTTATGCGCGAAATGTGTTCAGATTGCTTTTATACTGCATTTGGCACATGGTGACAATTATCTCGAGAGTGCAAAGTAGCCAAATGAAACTTTTACTGGATTTCCACTTATTTTATCAAATCTCATCTCCACCACACAGGACAAGTTTGCATCTGTTATAGTTTTGGAGAAATTTGTGGTCATTTCATTTATGCGCGAAATGTGTTCAGATTGCTTTTATATTGCATTTGGCACATGGTGACGATTATCTCGAGAGTGCAAAGTAGCCAAATGAAACTTTTACTGGATTTCCACTTATTTTATCAAATCTCATCTCCACCACACAGGACAAGTTTGCATCTGTTATAGTTTTGGAGAAAATTGTGGTCATTTCATTTATGCGCGAAATGTGTTCAGATTGCTTTTATATTGCATTTGGCATATGGTGACGATTATTTCGAGAGTGCAAAGTAGCCAAATGAAACCTTTACTGGATTTCCACTTATTTTATCAAATCTCATCTCCACCACACAGGACAATTTGCATCTGTTATAGTTTTGGAGAAAATTGTGGTCATTTCATTTATGCGCGAAATGTGTTCAGATTGCTTTTATTCTGCATTTGGCACATGGTGACGATTATCTCGAGAGTGCAAAGTAGCCAAATGAAACTTTTACTGGATTTCCACTTATTTGATCAAATCTCATCTCCACCACACAGGACAAGTTTGCATCTGTTATAGTTTTGGAGAAAATTGTGGTCATTTCATTTATGCGCGAAATGTGTTCCGATTGCTTTTATATTGCATTTGGCACATGGTGACGATTATCTCGAGAGTGCAAAATAGCCAAATGAAACTTTTACTGGATTTCCACTTATTTGATCAAATCTCATCTCCACCACACAGGACAAGTTTGCATCTGTTATAGTTTTGGAGAAAATTGTGGTCATTTCATTTATGCGCAAAATGTGTTCAGATTGCTTTTATATTGCATTTGGCACATGGTGACGATTATCTCGAGAGTGCAAAGTAGCCAAATGAAACTTTTACTGGATTTCCACTTATTTTATCAAATCTCATCTCCACCACACAGGACAAGTTTGCATCTGTTATAGTTTTGGAGAAAATTGTGGTCATTTCATTTTTGCGCGAAATGTGTTCAGATTGCTTTTATATTGCATTTGGCACATGGTGACGATTATCTCGAGAGTGCAAAGTAGCCAAATGAAACTTTTACTGGATTTCCACTTATTTTATCAAATCTCATCTCCACCACACAGGACAAGTTTGCATCTGTTATAGTTTTGGAGAAAATTGTGGTCATTTCATTTATGCGAGAAATGTGTTCAGATTGCTTTTATATTTCATTTGGCACATGGTGACGATTATCTCGAGAGTGCAAAGTAGCCAAATGAAACTTTTACTGGATTTCCACTTATTTTATCAAATCTCATCTCCACCACACAGGACAAGTTTGCATCTGTTATAGTTTTGGAGAAAATTGTGGTTATTTCATTTATGCGCAAAATGTGTTCAGATTGCTTTTATATTGCATTTGGCACATGGTGACGATTATCTCGAGAGTGCAAAGTAGCCAAATGAAACTTTTACTGGATTTCTACTTATTTTATCAAATCTCATCTCCACCACACAGGACAAGTTTGCATCTGTTAAAGTTTTGGAGAAATTTGTGGTCATTTCATTTATGCGCGAAATGTGTTCAGATTGCTTTTATATTTCATTTGGCACATGGTGACGATTATCTCGAGAGTGCAAAGTAGCCAAATGAAACTTTTACTGGATTTCCACTTATTTTATCAAATCTCATCTCCACCACACAGGACAAGTTTGCATCTGTTATAGTTTTGGAGAAAATTGTGGTCATTTCATTTATGCGCAAAATGTGTTCAGATTGCTTTTATATTGCATTTGGCACATGGTGACGATTATCTCGAGAGTGCAAAGTAGCCAAATGAAACTTTTACTGGATTTCTACTTATTTTATCAAATCTCATCTCCACCACACAGGACAAGTTTGCATCTGTTAAAGTTTTGGAGAAATTTGTGGTCATTTCATTTATGCGCGAAATGTGTTCAGATTGCTTTTATATTGCATTTGGCACATGGTGACGATTATCTCGAGAGTGCAAAGTAGCCAAATGAAACTTTTACTGGATTTCCACTTATTTTATCAAATCTCATCTCCACCACACAGGACAAGTTTGCATCTGTTATAGTTTTGGAGAAAATTGTGGTCATTTCATTTATGCGCAAAATGTGTTCAGATTGCTTTTATATTGCATTTGGCACATGGTGACGATTATCTCGAGAGTGCAAAGTAGCCAAATGAAACTTTTACTGGATTTCCACTTATTTTGTCAAATCTCATCTCCACCACACAGGACAAGTTTGCATCTGTTATAGTTTTGGAGAAAATTGTGGTCATTTCATTTATGCGCGAAATGTGTTCAGATTGCTTTTATATTGCATTTGGCACATGGTGACGATTATCTCGAGAGTGCAAAGTAGCCAAATGAAACTTTTACTGGATTTCCACTTATTTTATCAAATCTCATCTCCACCACACAGGACAAGTTTGCATCTGTTATAGTTTTGGAGAAAATTGTGGTCATTTCATTTATGCGCGAAATGTGTTCAGATTGCTTTTATGTTGCATTTGGCACATGGTGACGATTATCTCGAGAGTGCAAAGTAGCAAAATGAAACTTTTACTGGATTTCTACTTATTTTATCAAATTTCATCTCCACCACACAGGACAAGTTTGCATCTGTTATAGTTTTGGAGAAAATTGTGGTCATTTCATTTATGCGCGAAATGTGTTCAGATTGCTTTTATATTGCATTTGGCACATGGTGACGATTATCTAGAGAGTGCAAAGTAGCAAAATAAAACTTTTACTGGATTTCCACTTATTTTATGAAATCTCATCTCCACCACACAGGACAAGTTTGCATTTGTTTTAGTTTTGGAGAAAATTGTGGTCATTTCATTTATGCGCGAAATGTGTTCAGATTGCTTTTATATTGCACTTGGCACATGGTGACGATTATCTCGAGAGTGCAAAGTAGCCAAAAGAAACTTTTACTGGATTTCCACTTATTTTATCAAATCTCATCTCCACCACACAGGACAAGTTTGCATCTGTTATAGTTTTGGAGAAAATTGTGGTCATTTCATTTATGCGCGAAATGTGTTCAGATTGCTTTTATACTGCATTTGGCACATGGTGACAATTATCTCGAGAGTGCAAAGTAGCCAAATGAAACTTTTACTGGATTTCCACTTATTTTATCAAATCTCATCTCCACCACACAGGACAAGTTTGCATCTGTTATAGTTTTGGAGAAATTTGTGGTCATTTCATTTATGCGCGAAATGTGTTCAGATTGCTTTTATATTGCATTTGGCACATGGTGACGATTATCTCGAGAGTGCAAAGTAGCCAAATGAAACTTTTACTGGATTTCCACTTATTTTATCAAATCTCATCTCCACCACACAGGACAAGTTTGCATCTGTTATAGTTTTGGAGAAAATTGTGGTCATTTCATTTATGCGCGAAATGTGTTCAGATTGCTTTTATATTGCATTTGGCATATGGTGACGATTATTTCGAGAGTGCAAAGTAGCCAAATGAAACCTTTACTGGATTTCCACTTATTTTATCAAATCTCATCTCCACCACACAGGACAATTTGCATCTGTTATAGTTTTGGAGAAAATTGTGGTCATTTCATTTATGCGCGAAATGTGTTCAGATTGCTTTTATTCTGCATTTGGCACATGGTGACGATTATCTCGAGAGTGCAAAGTAGCCAAATGAAACTTTTACTGGATTTCCACTTATTTGATCAAATCTCATCTCCACCACACAGGACAAGTTTGCATCTGTTATAGTTTTGGAGAAAATTGTGGTCATTTCATTTATGCGCGAAATGTGTTCCGATTGCTTTTATATTGCATTTGGCACATGGTGACGATTATCTCGAGAGTGCAAAATAGCCAAATGAAACTTTTACTGGATTTCCACTTATTTGATCAAATCTCATCTCCACCACACAGGACAAGTTTGCATCTGTTATAGTTTTGGAGAAAATTGTGGTCATTTCATTTATGCGCAAAATGTGTTCAGATTGCTTTTATATTGCATTTGGCACATGGTGACGATTATCTCGAGAGTGCAAAGTAGCCAAATGAAACTTTTACTGGATTTCCACTTATTTTATCAAATCTCATCTCCACCACACAGGACAAGTTTGCATCTGTTATAGTTTTGGAGAAAATTGTGGTCATTTCATTTATGCGCGAAATGTGTTCAGATTGCTTTTATATTGCATTTGGCACATGGTGACGATTATCTCGAGAGTGCAAAGTAGCCAAATGAAACTTTTACTGGATTTCCACTTATTTTATCAAATCTCATCTCCACCACACAGGACAAGTTTGCATCTGTTATAGTTTTGGAGAAAATTGTGGTCATTTCATTTATGCGCGAAATGTGTTCAGATTGCTTTTATATTTCATTTGGCACATGGTGACGATTATCTCGAGAGTGCAAAGTAGCCAAATGAAACTTTTACTGGATTTCCACTTATTTTATCAAATCTCATCTCCACCACACAGGACAAGTTTGCATCTTTTATAGTTTTGGAGAAAATTGTGGTCATTTCATTTATGCGCAAAATGTGTTCAGATTGCTTTTATATTGCATTTGGCACATGGTGACGATTATCTCGAGAGTGCAAAGTAGCCAAATGAAACTTTTACTGGATTTCTACTTATTTTATCAAATCTCATCTCCACCACACAGGACAAGTTTGCATCTGTTAAAGTTTTGGAGAAATTTGTGGTCTTTCATTTATGCGCGAAATGTGTTCAGATTGCTTTTATATTGCATTTGGCACATGGTGACGATTATCTCGAGAGTGCAAAGTAGCCAAATGAAACTTTTACTGGATTTCCACTTATTTTATCAAATCTCATCTCCACCACACAGGACAAGTTTGCATCTGTTATAGTTTTGGAGAAAATTGTGGTCATTTCATTTATGCGCGAAATGTGTTCAGATTGCTTTTATATTGCATTTGGCACATGGTGACGATTATTTCGAGAGTGCAAAGTAGCCAAATGAAACCTTTACTGGATTTCCCCTTATTTTATCAAATCTCATCTCCACCACACAGGACAATTTGCATCTGTTATAGTTTTGGAGAAAATTGTGGTCATTTCATTTATGCGCGAAATGTGTTCAGATTGCTTTTATTCTGCATTTGGCACATGGTGACGATTATCTCGAGAGTGCAAAGTAGCCAAATGAAACCTTTACTGGATTTCCACTTATTTGATCAAATCTCATCTCCACCACACAGGACAAGTTTGCATCTGTTATAGTTTTGGAGAAAATTGTGGTCATTTCATTTATGCGCGAAATGTGTTCCGATTGCTTTTATATTGCATTTGGCACATGGTGACGATTATCTCGAGAGTGCAAAGTAGCCAAATGAAACTTTTACTGGATTTCCACTTATTTGATCAAATCTCATCTCCACCACACAGGACAAGTTTGCATCTGTTATAGTTTTGGAGAAAATTGTGGTCATTTCATTTATGCGCGAAATGTGTTCAGATTGCTTTTATATTGCATTTGGCACATGGTGACGATTATCTCGAGAGTGCAAAGTAGCCAAATGAAACTTTTACTGGATTTCCACTTATTTTATCAAATTTCATCTCCACCACACAGGACAAGTTTGCATCTGTTATAGTTTTGGAGAAAATTGTGGTCATTTCATTTATGCGCGAAATGTGTTCAGATTGCTTTTATACTGCATTTGGCACATGGTGACAATTATCTCGAGAGTGCAAAGTAGCCAAATGAAACTTTTACTGGATTTCCACTTATTTTATCAAATCTCATCTCCACCACACAGGACAAGTTTGCATCTGTTATAGTTTTGGAGAAATTTGTGGTCATTTCATTTATGCGCGAAATGTGTTCAGATTGCTTTTATATTGCATTTGGCACATGGTGACGATTATCTCGAGAGTGCAAAGTAGCCAAATGAAACTTTTACTGGATTTCCACTTATTTTATCAAATCTCATCTCCACCACACAGGACAAGTTTGCATCTGTTATAGTTTTGGAGAAAATTGTGGTCATTTCATTTATGCGCGAAATGTGTTCAGATTGCTTTTATATTGCATTTGGCACATGGTGACGATTATTTCGAGAGTGCAAAGTAGCCAAATGAAACCTTTACTGGATTTCCACTTATTTTATCAAATCTCATCTCCACCACACAGGACAATTTGCATCTGTTATAGTTTTGGAGAAAATTGTGGTCATTTCATTTATGCGCGAAATGTGTTCAGATTGCTTTTATTCTGCATTTGGCACATGGTGACGATTATCTCGAGAGTGCAAAGTAGCCAAATGAAACTTTTACTGGATTTCCACTTATTTGATCAAATCTCATCTCCACCACACAGGACAAGTTTGCATCTGTTATAGTTTTGGAGAAAATTGTGGTCATTTCATTTAAGCGCGAAATGTGTTCCGATTGCTTTTATATTGCATTTGGCACATGGTGACGATTATCTCGAGAGTGCAAAGTAGCCAAATGAAACTTTTACTGGATTTCCACTTATTTGATCAAATCTCATCTCCACCACACAGGACAAGTTTGCATCTGTTATAGTTTTGGAGAAAATTGTGGTCATTTCATTTATGCGCGAAATGTGTTCAGATTGCTTTTATATTGCATTTGGCACATGGTGACGATTATCTCGAGAGTGCAAAGTAGCCAAATGAAACTTTTACTGGATTTCCACTTATTTTATCAAATCTCATCTCCACCACACAGGACAAGTTTGCATCTGTTATAGTTTTGGAGAAAATTGTGGTCATTTCATTTATGCGCGAAATGTGTTCAGATTGCTTTTATATTGCATTTGGCACATGGTGACGATTATCTCGAGAGTGCAAAGTAGCCAAATGAAACTTTTACTGGATTTCCACTTATTTTATCAAATCTCATCTCCACCACACAGGACAAGTTTGCATCTGTTATAGTTTTGGAGAAAATTGTGGTCATTTCATTTATGCGCGAAATGTGTTCAGATTGCTTTTATATTTCATTTGGCACATGGTGACGATTATCTCGAGAGTGCAAAGTAGCCAAATGAAACTTTTACTGGATTTCCACTTATTTTATCAAATCTCATCTCCACCACACAGGACAAGTTTGCATCTGTTATAGTTTTGGAGAAAATTGTGGTCATTTCATTTATGCGCAAAATGTGTTCAGATTGCTTTTATATTGCATTTGGCACATGGTGACGATTATCTCGAGAGTGCAAAGTAGCCAAATGAAACTTTTACTGGATTTCCACTTATTTTGTCAAATCTCATCTCCACCACACAGGACAAGTTTGCATCTGTTATAGTTTTGGAGAAAATTGTGGTCATTTCATTTATGCGCGAAATGTGTTCAGATTGCTTTTATATTGCATTTGGCACATGGTGACGATTATCTCGAGAGTGCAAAGTAGCCAAATGAAACTTTTACTGGATTTCCACTTATTTTATCAAATCTCATCTCCACCACACAGGACAAGTTTGCATCTGTTATAGTTTTGGAGAAAATTGTGGTCATTTCATTTATGCGCGAAATGTGTTCAGATTGCTTTTATATTGCATTTGGCACATGGTGACGATTATCTCGAGAGTGCAAAGTAGCAAAATGAAACTTTTACTGGATTTCTACTTATTTTATCAAATTTCATCTCCACCACACAGGACAAGTTTGCATCTGTTATAGTTTTGGAGAAAATTGTGGTCATTTCATTTATGCGCGAAATGTGTTCAGATTGCTTTTATATTGCATTTGGCACATGGTGACGATTATCTAGAGAGTGCAAAGTAGCAAAATAAAACTTTTACTGGATTTCCACTTATTTTATGAAATCTCATCTCCACCACACAGGACAAGTTTGCATTTGTTTTAGTTTTGGAGAAAATTGTGGTCATTTCATTTATGCGCGAAATGTGTTCAGATTGCTTTTATATTGCACGTGGCACATGGTGACGATTATCTCGAGAGTGCAAAGTAGCCAAAAGAAACTTTTACTGGATTTCCACTTATTTTATCAAATCTCATCTCCACCACACAGGACAAGTTTGCATCTGTTATAGTTTTGGAGAAAATTGTGGTCATTTCATTTATGCGCGAAATGTGTTCAGATTGCTTTTATACTGCATTTGGCACATGGTGACAATTATCTCGAGAGTGCAAAGTAGCCAAATGAAACTTTTACTGGATTTCCACTTATTTTATCAAATCTCATCTCCACCACACAGGACAAGTTTGCATCTGTTATAGTTTTGGAGAAATTTGTGGTCATTTCATTTATGCGCGAAATGTGTTCAGATTGCTTTTATATTGCATTTGGCACATGGTGACGATTATCTCGAGAGTGCAAAGTAGCCAAATGAAACTTTTACTGGATTTCCACTTATTTTATCAAATCTCATCTCCACCACACAGGACAAGTTTGCATCTGTTATAGTTTTTGAGAAAATTGTGGTCATTTCATTTATGCGCGAAATGTGTTCAGATTGCTTTTATATTGCATTTGGCATATGGTGACGATTATTTCGAGAGTGCAAAGTAGCCAAATGAAACCTTTACTGGATTTCCACTTATTTTATCAAATCTCATCTCCACCACACAGGACAATTTGCATCTGTTATAGTTTTGGAGAAAATTGTGGTCATTTCATTTATGCGCGAAATGTGTTCAGATTGCTTTTATTCTGCATTTGGCACATGGTGACGATTATCTCGAGAGTGCAAAGTAGCCAAATGAAACTTTTACTGGATTTCCACTTATTTGATCAAATCTCATCTCCACCACACAGGACAAGTTTGCATCTGTTATAGTTTTGGAGAAAATTGTGGTCATTTCATTTATGCGCGAAATGTGTTCCGATTGCTTTTATATTGCATTTGGCACATGGTGACGATTATCTCGAGAGTGCAAAATAGCCAAATGAAACTTTTACTGGATTTCCACTTATTTGATCAAATCTCATCTCCACCACACAGGACAAGTTTGCATCTGTTATAGTTTTGGAGAAAATTGTGGTCATTTCATTTATGCGCAAAATGTGTTCAGATTGCTTTTATATTGCATTTGGCACATGGTGACGATTATCTCGAGAGTGCAAAGTAGCCAAATGAAACTTTTACTGGATTTCCACTTATTTTATCAAATCTCATCTCCACCACACAGGACAAGTTTGCATCTGTTATAGTTTTGGAGAAAATTGTGGTCATTTCATTTATGCGCGAAATGTGTTCAGATTGCTTTTATATTGCATTTGGCACATGGTGACGATTATCTCGAGAGTGCAAAGTAGCCAAATGAAACTTTTACTGGATTTCCACTTATTTTATCAAATCTCATCTCCACCACACAGGACAAGTTTGCATCTGTTATAGTTTTGGAGAAAATTGTGGTCATTTCATTTATGCGCGAAATGTGTTCAGATTGCTTTTATATTTCATTTGGCACATGGTGACGATTATCTCGAGAGTGCAAAGTAGCCAAATGAAACTTTTACTGGATTTCCACTTATTTTATCAAATCTCATCTCCACCACACAGGACAAGTTTGCATCTTTTATAGTTTTGGAGAAAATTGTGGTCATTTCATTTATGCGCAAAATGTGTTCAGATTGCTTTTATATTGCATTTGGCACATGGTGACGATTATCTCGAGAGTGCAAAGTAGCCAAATGAAACTTTTACTGGATTTCTACTTATTTTATCAAATCTCATCTCCACCACACAGGACAAGTTTGCATCTGTTAAAGTTTTGGAGAAATTTGTGGTCTTTCATTTATGCGCGAAATGTGTTCAGATTGCTTTTATATTGCATTTGGCACATGGTGACGATTATCTCGAGAGTGCAAAGTAGCCAAATGAAACTTTTACTGGATTTCCACTTATTTTATCAAATCTCATCTCCACCACACAGGACAAGTTTGCATCTGTTATAGTTTTGGAGAAAATTGTGGTCATTTCATTTATGCGCGAAATGTGTTCAGATTGCTTTTATATTGCATTTGGCACATGGTGACGATTATTTCGAGAGTGCAAAGTAGCCAAATGAAACCTTTACTGGATTTCCCCTTATTTTATCAAATCTCATCTCCACCACACAGGACAATTTGCATCTGTTATAGTTTTGGAGAAAATTGTGGTCATTTCATTTATGCGCGAAATGTGTTCAGATTGCTTTTATTCTGCATTTGGCACATGGTGACGATTATCTCGAGAGTGCAAAGTAGCCAAATGAAACCTTTACTGGATTTCCACTTATTTGATCAAATCTCATCTCCACCACACAGGACAAGTTTGCATCTGTTATAGTTTTGGAGAAAATTGTGGTCATTTCATTTATGCGCGAAATGTGTTCCGATTGCTTTTATATTGCATTTGGCACATGGTGACGATTATCTCGAGAGTGCAAAGTAGCCAAATGAAACTTTTACTGGATTTCCACTTATTTGATCAAATCTCATCTCCACCACACAGGACAAGTTTGCATCTGTTATAGTTTTGGAGAAAATTGTGGTCATTTCATTTATGCGCGAAATGTGTTCAGATTGCTTTTATATTGCATTTGGCACATGGTGACGATTATCTCGAGAGTGCAAAGTAGCCAAATGAAACTTTTACTGGATTTCCACTTATTTTATCAAATTTCATCTCCACCACACAGGACAAGTTTGCATCTGTTATAGTTTTGGAGAAAATTGTGGTCATTTCATTTATGCGCGAAATGTGTTCAGATTGCTTTTATACTGCATTTGGCACATGGTGACAATTATCTCGAGAGTGCAAAGTAGCCAAATGAAACTTTTACTGGATTTCCACTTATTTTATCAAATCTCATCTCCACCACACAGGACAAGTTTGCATCTGTTATAGTTTTGGAGAAATTTGTGGTCATTTCATTTATGCGCGAAATGTGTTCAGATTGCTTTTATATTGCATTTGGCACATGGTGACGATTATCTCGAGAGTGCAAAGTAGCCAAATGAAACTTTTACTGGATTTCCACTTATTTTATCAAATCTCATCTCCACCACACAGGACAAGTTTGCATCTGTTATAGTTTTGGAGAAAATTGTGGTCATTTCATTTATGCGCGAAATGTGTTCAGATTGCTTTTATATTGCATTTGGCACATGGTGACGATTATTTCGAGAGTGCAAAGTAGCCAAATGAAACCTTTACTGGATTTCCACTTATTTTATCAAATCTCATCTCCACCACACAGGACAATTTGCATCTGTTATAGTTTTGGAGAAAATTGTGGTCATTTCATTTATGCGCGAAATGTGTTCAGATTGCTTTTATTCTGCATTTGGCACATGGTGACGATTATCTCGAGAGTGCAAAGTAGCCAAATGAAACTTTTACTGGATTTCCACTTATTTGATCAAATCTCATCTCCACCACACAGGACAAGTTTGCATCTGTTATAGTTTTGGAGAAAATTGTGGTCATTTCATTTATGCGCGAAATGTGTTCCGATTGCTTTTATATTGCATTTGGCACATGGTGACGATTATCTCGAGAGTGCAAAGTAGCCAAATGAAACTTTTACTGGATTTCCACTTATTTGATCAAATCTCATCTCCACCACACAGGACAAGTTTGCATCTGTTATAGTTTTGGAGAAAATTGTGGTCATTTCATTTATGCGCGAAATGTGTTCAGATTGCTTTTATATTGCATTTGGCACATGGTGACGATTATCTCGAGAGTGCAAAGTAGCCAAATGAAACTTTTACTGGATTTCCACTTATTTTATCAAATCTCATCTCCACCACACAGGACAAGTTTGCATCTGTTATAGTTTTGGAGAAAATTGTGGTCATTTCATTTATGCGCGAAATGTGTTCAGATTGCTTTTATATTGCATTTGGCACATGGTGACGATTATCTCGAGAGTGCAAAGTAGCCAAATGAAACTTTTACTGGATTTCCACTTATTTTATCAAATCTCATCTCCACCACACAGGACAAGTTTGCATCTGTTATAGTTTTGGAGAAAATTGTGGTCATTTCATTTATGCGCGAAATGTGTTCAGATTGCTTTTATATTTCATTTGGCACATGGTGACGATTATCTCGAGAGTGCAAAGTAGCCAAATGAAACTTTTACTGGATTTCCACTTATTTTATCAAATCTCATCTCCACCACACAGGACAAGTTTGCATCTGTTATAGTTTTGGAGAAAATTGTGGTCATTTCATTTATGCGCAAAATGTGTTCAGATTGCTTTTATATTGCATTTGGCACATGGTGACGATTATCTCGAGAGTGTAAAGTAGCCAAATGAAACTTTTACTGGATTTCTACTTATTTTATCAAATCTCATCTCCACCACACAGGACAAGTTTGCATCTGTTAAAGTTTTGGAGAAATTTGTGGTCATTTCATTTATGCGCGAAATGTGTTCAGATTGCTTTTATATTGCATTTGGCACATGGTGACGATTATCTCGAGAGTGCAAAGTAGCCAAATGAAACTTTTACTGGATTTCCACTTATTTTATCAAATCTCATCTCCACCACACAGGACAAGTTTGCATCTGTTATAGTTTTGGAGAAAATTGTGGTCATTTCATTTATGCGCGAAATGTGTTCAGATTGCTTTTATATTGCATTTGGCACATGGTGACGATTATTTCGAGAGTGCAAAGTAGCCAAATGAAACCTTTACTGGATTTCCCCTTATTTTATCAAATCTCATCTCCACCACACAGGACAATTTGCATCTGTTATAGTTTTGGAGAAAATTGTGGTCATTTCATTTATGCGCGAAATGTGTTCAGATTGCTTTTATTCTGCATTTGGCACATGGTGACGATTATCTCGAGAGTGCAAAGTAGCCAAATGAAACCTTTACTGGATTTCCACTTATTTGATCAAATCTCATCTCCACCACACAGGACAAGTTTGCATCTGTTATAGTTTTGGAGAAAATTGTGGTCATTTCATTTATGCGCGAAATGTGTTCCGATTGCTTTTATATTGCATTTGGCACATGGTGACGATTATCTCGAGAGTGCAAAGTAGCCAAATGAAACTTTTACTGGATTTCCACTTATTTGATCAAATCTCATCTCCACCACACAGGACAAGTTTGCATCTGTTATAGTTTTGGAGAAAATTGTGGTCATTTCATTTATGCGCGAAATGTGTTCAGATTGCTTTTATATTGCATTTGGCACATGGTGACGATTATCTCGAGAGTGCAAAGTAGCCAAATGAAACTTTTACTGGATTTCCACTTATTTTATCAAATTTCATCTCCACCACACAGGACAAGTTTGCATCTGTTATAGTTTTGGAGAAAATTGTGGTCATTTCATTTATGCGCGAAATGTGTTCAGATTGCTTTTATACTGCATTTGGCACATGGTGACAATTATCTCGAGAGTGCAAAGTAGCCAAATGAAACTTTTACTGGATTTCCACTTATTTTATCAAATCTCATCTCCACCACACAGGACAAGTTTGCATCTGTTATAGTTTTGGAGAAAATTGTGGTCATTTCATTTATGCGCGAAATGTGTTCAGATTGCTTTTATATTGCATTTGGCACATGGTGACGATTATTTCGAGAGTGCAAAGTAGCCAAATGAAACCTTTACTGGATTTCCACTTATTTTATCAAATCTCATCTCCACCACACAGGACAATTTGCATCTGTTATAGTTTTGGAGAAAATTGTGGTCATTTCATTTATGCGCGAAATGTGTTCAGATTGCTTTTATTCTGCATTTGGCACATGGTGACGATTATCTCGAGAGTGCAAAGTAGCCAAATGAAACTTTTACTGGATTTCCACTTATTTGATCAAATCTCATCTCCACCACACAGGACAAGTTTGCATCTGTTATAGTTTTGGAGAAAATTGTGGTCATTTCATTTATGCGCGAAATGTGTTCCGATTGCTTTTATATTGCATTTGGCACATGGTGACGATTATCTCGAGAGTGCAAAGTAGCCAAATGAAACTTTTACTGGATTTCCACTTATTTGATCAAATCTCATCTCCACCACACAGGACAAGTTTGCATCTGTTATAGTTTTGGAGAAAATTGTGGTCATTTCATTTATGCGCGAAATGTGTTCAGATTGCTTTTATATTGCATTTGGCACATGGTGACGATTATCTCGAGAGTGCAAAGTAGCCAAATGAAACTTTTACTGGATTTCCACTTATTTTATCAAATCTCATCTCCACCACACAGGACAAGTTTGCATCTGTTATAGTTTTGGAGAAAATTGTGGTCATTTCATTTATGCGCGAAATGTGTTCAGATTGCTTTTATATTGCATTTGGCACATGGTGACGATTATCTCGAGAGTGCAAAGTAGCCAAATGAAACTTTTACTGGATTTCCACTTATTTTATCAAATCTCATCTCCACCACACAGGACAAGTTTGCATCTGTTATAGTTTTGGAGAAAATTGTGGTCATTTCATTTATGCGCGAAATGTGTTCAGATTGCTTTTATATTTCATTTGGCACATGGTGACGATTATCTCGAGAGTGCAAAGTAGCCAAATGAAACTTTTACTGGATTTCCACTTATTTTATCAAATCTCATCTCCACCACACAGGACAAGTTTGCATCTGTTATAGTTTTGGAGAAAATTGTGGTCATTTCATTTATGCGCAAAATGTGTTCAGATTGCTTTTATATTGCATTTGGCACATGGTGACGATTATCTCGAGAGTGTAAAGTAGCCAAATGAAACTTTTACTGGATTTCTACTTATTTTATCAAATCTCATCTCCACCACACAGGACAAGTTTGCATCTGTTAAAGTTTTGGAGAAATTTGTGGTCATTTCATTTATGCGCGAAATGTGTTCAGATTGCTTTTATATTGCATTTGGCACATGGTGACGATTATCTCGAGAGTGCAAAGTAGCCAAATGAAACTTTTACTGGATTTCCACTTATTTTATCAAATCTCATCTCCACCACACAGGACAAGTTTGCATCTGTTATAGTTTTGGAGAAAATTGTGGTCATTTCATTTATGCGCGAAATGTGTTCAGATTGCTTTTATATTGCATTTGGCACATGGTGACGATTATTTCGAGAGTGCAAAGTAGCCAAATGAAACCTTTACTGGATTTCCACTTATTTTATCAAATCTCATCTCCACCACACAGGACAATTTGCATCTGTTATAGTTTTGGAGAAAATTGTGGTCATTTCATTTATGCGCGAAATGTGTTCAGATTGCTTTTATTCTGCATTTGGCACATGGTGACGATTATCTCGAGAGTGCAAAGTAGCCAAATGAAACTTTTACTGGATTTCCACTTATTTGATCAAATCTCATCTCCACCACACAGGACAAGTTTGCATCTGTTATAGTTTTGGAGAAAATTGTGGTCATTTCATTTATGCGCGAAATGTGTTCCGATTGCTTTTATATTGCATTTGGCACATGGTGACGATTATCTCGAGAGTGCAAAGTAGCCAAATGAAACTTTTACTGGATTTCCACTTATTTGATCAAATCTCATCTCCACCACACAGGACAAGTTTGCATCTGTTATAGTTTTGGAGAAAATTGTGGTCATTTCATTTATGCGCGAAATGTGTTCAGATTGCTTTTATATTGCATTTGGCACATGGTGACGATTATCTCGAGAGTGCAAAGTAGCCAAATGAAACTTTTACTGGATTTCCACTTATTTTATCAAATCTCATCTCCACCACACAGGACAAGTTTGCATCTGTTATAGTTTTGGAGAAAATTGTGGGCATTTCATTTATGCGCGAAATGTGTTCAGATTGCTTTTATATTGCATTTGGCACATGGTGACGATTATCTCGAGAGTGCAAAGTAGCCAAATGAAACTTTTACTGGATTTCCACTTATTTTATCAAATCTCATCTCCACCACACAGGACAAGTTTGCATCTGTTATAGTTTTGGAGAAAATTGTGGTCATTTCATTTATGCGCGAAATGTGTTCAGATTGCTTTTATATTGCATTTGGCACATGGTGACGATTATCTCGAGAGTGCAAAGTAGCCAAATGAAACTTTTACTGGATTTCCACTTATTTTATCAAATCTCATCTCCACCACACAGGACAAGTTTGCATCTGTTATACTTTTGGAGAAAATTGTGGTCATTTCATTTATGCGCGAAATGTGTTGATTGCTTTTATATTGCATTTGGCACATGGTGACGATTATCTCGAGAGTGTAAAGTAGCCAAATGAAACTTTTACTGGATTTCTACTTATTTTATCAAATCTCAATTCCACCACACAGGACAAGTTTGCATCTGTTATAGTTTTTGGGAAAATTGTGGTCTTTTCATTTATGCGCGAAATGTGTTCAGATTGCTTTTATATTGCATTTGGCACATGGTGGTGACGATTATTTCGAGAGTGCAAAGTAGCCAAATGAAACCTTTACTGGATTTCCACTTATTTGATCAAATCTCATCTCCACCACACAGGACAAGTTTGCATCTGTTATAGTTTTGGAGAAAATTGTGGTCATTTCATTAATGCGCGAAATGTGTTCCGATTGCTTTTATATTGCATTTGGCACATGGTGACGACTATCTCGAGAGTGCAAAGTAGCCAAATGAAACTTTTACTGGATTTCCACTTATTTTATCAAATCTCATCTCCACCACACAGGACAAGTTTGCATCTGTTATACTTTTGGAGAAAATTGTGGTCATTTCATTTATGCGTAAAATGTGTTCAGATTGCTTTTATATTGCATTTGGCACATGGTGACGATTATCTCGAGAGTGCAAAGTGGCCAAATGAAACTTTTACTGGATTTCCACTTATTTTATCAAATCTCATCTCCACCACACAGGACAAGTTTGCATCTGTTATAGTTTTGGAGAAAATTGTGGTCATTTCATTTACGCGTGAAATGTGTTCAGATTGCTTTTATACTGCATTTGGCACATGGTGACAATTATCTCGAGAGTGCAAAGTAGCCAAATGAAACTTTTACTGGATTTCCCCTTATTTTATCAAATCTCATCTCCACCACACAGGACAAGTTTGCATCTGTTATAGTTTTGGAGAAAATTGTGGTCATTTCATTTATGCGCGAAATGTGTTCAGATTGCTTTTATATTTCATTTGGCACATGGTGACGATTATCTCGAGAGTGCAAAGTAGCCAAATGAAACTTTTACTGGATTTCCACTTATTTGATCAAATCTCATCTCCACCACACAGGACAAGTTTGCATCTGTTATAGTTTTGGAGAAAATTGTGGTCATTTCATTTATGCGCGAAATGTGTTCCGATTGCTTTTATATTGCATTTGGCACATGGTGACGATTATCTCGAGAGTGCAAAGTAGCCAAATGAAACTTTTACTGGATTTCCACTTATTTGATCAAATCTCATCTCCACCACACAGGACAAGTTTGCATCTGTTATAGTTTTGGAGAAAATTGTGGTCATTTCATTTATGCGCGAAATGTGTTCAGATTGCTTTTATATTGCATTTGGCACATGGTGACGATTATCTCGAGAGTGCAAAGTAGCCAAATGAAACTTTTACTGGATTTCCACTTATTTTATCAAATCTCATCTCCACCACACAGGACAAGTTTGCATCTGTTATAGTTTTGGAGAAAATTGTGGTCATTTCATTTATGCGCGAAATGTGTTCAGATTGCTTTTATATTGCATTTGGCACATGGTGACGATTATCTCGAGAGTGCAAAGTAGCCAAATGAAACTTTTACTGGATTTCCACTTATTTTATCAAATCTCATCTCCACCACACAGGACAAGTTTGCATCTGTTATACTTTTGGAGAAAATTGTGGTCATTTCATTTATGCGCGAAATGTGTTGATTGCTTTTATATTGCATTTGGCACATGGTGACGATTATCTCGAGAGTGTAAAGTAGCCAAATGAAACTTTTACTGGATTTCTACTTATTTTATCAAATCTCAATTCCACCACACAGGACAAGTTTGCATCTGTTATAGTTTTTGGGAAAATTGTGGTCTTTTCATTTATGCGCGAAATGTGTTCAGATTGCTTTTATATTGCATTTGGCACATGGTGGTGACGATTATTTCGAGAGTGCAAAGTAGCCAAATGAAACCTTTACTGGATTTCCACTTATTTGATCAAATCTCATCTCCACCACACAGGACAAGTTTGCATCTGTTATAGTTTTGGAGAAAATTGTGGTCATTTCATTAATGCGCGAAATGTGTTCCGATTGCTTTTATATTGCATTTGGCACATGGTGACGACTATCTCGAGAGTGCAAAGTAGCCAAATGAAACTTTTACTGGATTTCCACTTATTTTATCAAATCTCATCTCCACCACACAGGACAAGTTTGCATCTGTTATACTTTTGGAGAAAATTATGGTCATTTCATTTATGCGTAAAATGTGTTCAGATTGCTTTTATATTGCATTTGGCACATGGTGACGATTATCTCGAGAGTGCAAAGTGGCCAAATGAAACTTTTACTGGATTTCCACTTATTTTATCAAATCTCATCTCCACCACACAGGACAAGTTTGCATCTGTTATAGTTTTGGAGAAAATTGTGGTCATTTCATTTACGCGTGAAATGTGTTCAGATTGCTTTTATACTGCATTTGGCACATGGTGACAATTATCTCGAGAGTGCAAAGTAGCCAAATGAAACTTTTACTGGATTTCCCCTTATTTTATCAAATCTCATCTCCACCACACAGGACAAGTTTGCATCTGTTATAGTTTTGGAGAAAATTGTGGTCATTTCATTTATGCGCGAAATGTGTTCAGATTGCTTTTATATTTCATTTGGCACATGGTGACGATTATCTCGAGAGTGCAAAGTAGCCAAATGAAACTTTTACTGGATTTCCACTTATTTTATCAAATCTCATCTCCACCACACAGGACAAGTTTGCATCTGTTTTAGTTTTGGAGAAATTTGTGGTCATTTCATTTATGCGCGAAATGTGTTCAGATTGCTTTTATATTGCATTTGGCACATGGTGACGATTATCTCGAGAGTGCAAAGTAGCCAAATGAAACTTTTACTGGATTTCCACTTATTTTATCAAATCTCATCTCCACCACACAGGACAAGTTTGCATCTGTTATAGTTTTGGAGAAAATTGTGGTCATTTCATTTATGCGCGAAATGTGTTCAGATTGCTTTTATATTGCATTTGGCACATGGTGACGATTATTTCGAGAGTGCAAAGTAGCCAAATGAAACCTTTACTGGATTTCCACTTATTTTATCAAATCTCATCTCCACCACACAGGACAATTTGCATCTGTTATAGTTTTGGAGAAAATTGTGGTCATTTCATTTATGCGCGAAATGTGTTCAGATTGCTTTTATTCTGCATTTGGCACATGGTGACGATTATCTCGAGAGTGCAAAGTAGCCAAATGAAACTTTTACTGGATTTCCACTTATTTGATCAAATCTCATCTCCACCACACAGGACAAGTTTGCATCTGTTATAGTTTTGGAGAAAATTGTGGTCATTTCATTTATGCGCGAAATGTGTTCCGATTGCTTTTATATTGCATTTGGCACATGGTGACGATTATCTCGAGAGTGCAAAGTAGCCAAATGAAACTTTTACTGGATTTCCACTTATTTGATCAAATCTCATCTCCACCACACAGGACAAGTTTGCATCTGTTATAGTTTTGGAGAAAATTGTGGTCATTTCATTTATGCGCGAAATGTGTTCAGATTGCTTTTATATTGCATTTGGCACATGGTGACGATTATCTCGAGAGTGCAAAGTAGCCAAATGAAACTTTTACTGGATTTCCACTTATTTTATCAAATCTCATCTCCACCACACAGGACAAGTTTGCATCTGTTATAGTTTTGGAGAAAATTGTGGTCATTTCATTTATGCGCGAAATGTGTTCAGATTGCTTTTATATTGCATTTGGCACATGGTGACGATTATCTCGAGAGTGCAAAGTAGCCAAATGAAACTTTTACTGGATTTCCACTTATTTTATCAAATCTCATCTCCAGCACACAGGACAAGTTTGCATCTGTTATACTTTTGGAGAAAATTGTGGTCATTTCATTTATGCGCGAAATGTGTTGATTGCTTTTATATTGCATTTGGCACATGGTGACGATTATCTCGAGAGTGTAAAGTAGCCAAATGAAACTTTTACTGGATTTCTACTTATTTTATCAAATCTCAATTCCACCACACAGGACAAGTTTGCATCTGTTATAGTTTTTGGGAAAATTGTGGTCTTTTCATTTATGCGCGAAATGTGTTCAGATTGCTTTTATATTGCATTTGGCACATGGTGGTGACGATTAT
Organism: Anomaloglossus baeobatrachus; assembly: GCF_048569485.1. Taxonomy (NCBI): domain Eukaryota; kingdom Metazoa; phylum Chordata; class Amphibia; order Anura; family Aromobatidae; genus Anomaloglossus; species Anomaloglossus baeobatrachus. The sequence goes on from NC_134360.1 coordinate 110,528,933, forward strand.
TTCGAGAGTGCAAAGTAGCCAAATGAAACCTTTACTGGATTTCCACTTATTTGATCAAATCTCATCTCCACCACACAGGACAAGTTTGCATCTGTTATAGTTTTGGAGAAAATTGTGGTCATTTCATTAATGCGCGAAATGTGTTCCGATTGCTTTTATATTGCATTTGGCACATGGTGACGACTATCTCGAGAGTGCAAAGTAGCCAAATGAAACTTTTACTGGATTTCCACTTATTTTATCAAATCTCATCTCCACCACACAGGACAAGTTTGCATCTGTTATACTTTTGGAGAAAATTGTGGTCATTTCATTTATGCGTAAAATGTGTTCAGATTGCTTTTATATTGCATTTGGCACATGGTGACGATTATCTCGAGAGTGCAAAGTGGCCAAATGAAACTTTTACTGGATTTCCACTTATTTTATCAAATCTCATCTCCACCACACAGGACAAGTTTGCATCTGTTATAGTTTTGGAGAAAATTGTGGTCATTTCATTTACGCGTGAAATGTGTTCAGATTGCTTTTATACTGCATTTGGCACATGGTGACAATTATCTCGAGAGTGCAAAGTAGCCAAATGAAACTTTTACTGGATTTCCCCTTATTTTATCAAATCTCATCTCCACCACACAGGACAAGTTTGCATCTGTTATAGTTTTGGAGAAAATTGTGGTCATTTCATTTATGCGCGAAATGTGTTCAGATTGCTTTTATATTTCATTTGGCACATGGTGACGATTATCTCGAGAGTGCAAAGTAGCCAAATGAAACTTTTACTGGATTTCCACTTATTTTATCAAATCTCATCTCCACCACACAGGACAAGTTTGCATCTGTTATAGTTTTGGAGAAAATTGTGGTCATTTCATTTATGCGCAAAATGTGTTCAGATTGCTTTTATATTGCATTTGGCACATGGTGACGATTATCTCGAGAGTGTAAAGTAGCCAAATGAAACTTTTACTGGATTTCTACTTATTTTATCAAATCTCATCTCCACCACACAGGACAAGTTTGCATCTGTTAAAGTTTTGGAGAAATTTGTGGTCATTTCATTTATGCGCGAAATGTGTTCAGATTGCTTTTATATTGCATTTGGCACATGGTGACGATTATCTCGAGAGTGCAAAGTAGCCAAATGAAACTTTTACTGGATTTCCACTTATTTTATCAAATCTCATCTCCACCACACAGGACAAGTTTGCATCTGTTATAGTTTTGGAGAAAATTGTGGTCATTTCATTTATGCGCGAAATGTGTTCAGATTGCTTTTATATTGCATTTGGCACATGGTGACGATTATTTCGAGAGTGCAAAGTAGCCAAATGAAACCTTTACTGGATTTCCACTTATTTTATCAAATCTCATCTCCACCACACAGGACAATTTGCATCTGTTATAGTTTTGGAGAAAATTGTGGTCATTTCATTTATGCGCGAAATGTGTTCAGATTGCTTTTATTCTGCATTTGGCACATGGTGACGATTATCTCGAGAGTGCAAAGTAGCCAAATGAAACTTTTACTGGATTTCCACTTATTTGATCAAATCTCATCTCCACCACACAGGACAAGTTTGCATCTGTTATAGTTTTGGAGAAAATTGTGGTCATTTCATTTATGCGCGAAATGTGTTCCGATTGCTTTTATATTGCATTTGGCACATGGTGACGATTATCTCGAGAGTGCAAAGTAGCCAAATGAAACTTTTACTGGATTTCCACTTATTTGATCAAATCTCATCTCCACCACACAGGACAAGTTTGCATCTGTTATAGTTTTGGAGAAAATTGTGGTCATTTCATTTATGCGCGAAATGTGTTCAGATTGCTTTTATATTGCATTTGGCACATGGTGACGATTATCTCGAGAGTGCAAAGTAGCCAAATGAAACTTTTACTGGATTTCCACTTATTTTATCAAATCTCATCTCCACCACACAGGACAAGTTTGCATCTGTTATAGTTTTGGAGAAAATTGTGGTCATTTCATTTATGCGCGAAATGTGTTCAGATTGCTTTTATATTGCATTTGGCACATGGTGACGATTATCTCGAGAGTGCAAAGTAGCCAAATGAAACTTTTACTGGATTTCCACTTATTTTATCAAATCTCATCTCCAGCACACAGGACAAGTTTGCATCTGTTATACTTTTGGAGAAAATTGTGGTCATTTCATTTATGCGCGAAATGTGTTGATTGCTTTTATATTGCATTTGGCACATGGTGACGATTATCTCGAGAGTGTAAAGTAGCCAAATGAAACTTTTACTGGATTTCTACTTATTTTATCAAATCTCAATTCCACCACACAGGACAAGTTTGCATCTGTTATAGTTTTTGGGAAAATTGTGGTCTTTTCATTTATGCGCGAAATGTGTTCAGATTGCTTTTATATTGCATTTGGCACATGGTGGTGACGATTATTTCGAGAGTGCAAAGTAGCCAAATGAAACCTTTACTGGATTTCCACTTATTTGATCAAATCTCATCTCCACCACACAGGACAAGTTTGCATCTGTTATAGTTTTGGAGAAAATTGTGGTCATTTCATTAATGCGCGAAATGTGTTCCGATTGCTTTTATATTGCATTTGGCACATGGTGACGACTATCTGGAGAGTGCAAAGTAGCCAAATGAAACTTTTACTGGATTTCCACTTATTTTATCAAATCTCATCTCCACCACACAGGACAAGTTTGCATCTGTTATACTTTTGGAGAAAATTGTGGTCATTTCATTTATGCGTAAAATGTGTTCAGATTGCTTTTATATTGCATTTGGCACATGGTGACGATTATCTCGAGAGTGCAAAGTGGCCAAATGAAACTTTTACTGGATTTCCACTTATTTTATCAAATCTCATCTCCACCACACAGGACAAGTTTGCATCTGTTATAGTTTTGGAGAAAATTGTGGTCATTTCATTTACGCGTGAAATGTGTTCAGATTGCTTTTATACTGCATTTGGCACATGGTGACAATTATCTCGAGAGTGCAAAGTAGCCAAATGAAACTTTTACTGGATTTCCCCTTATTTTATCAAATCTCATCTCCACCACACAGGACAAGTTTGCATCTGTTATAGTTTTGGAGAAAATTGTGGTCATTTCATTTATGCGCGAAATGTGTTCAGATTGCTTTTATATTTCATTTGGCACATGGTGACGATTATCTCGAGAGTGCAAAGTAGCCAAATGAAACTTTTACTGGATTTCCACTTATTTTATCAAATCTCATCTCCACCACACAGGACAAGTTTGCATCTGTTATAGTTTTGGAGAAAATTGTGGTCATTTCATTTATGCGCGAATGTGTTCCGATTGCTTTTATATTGCATTTGGCACATGGTGACGACTATCTCGAGAGTGCAAAGTAGCCAAATGAAACTTTTACTGGATTTCCACTTATTTTATCAAATCTCATCTCCACCACACAGGACAAGTTTGCATCTGTTATACTTTTGGAGAAAATTGTGGTCATTTCATTTATGCGTAAAATGTGTTCAGATTGCTTTTATATTGCATTTGGCACATGGTGACGATTATCTCGAGAGTGCAAAGTGGCCAAATGAAACTTTTACTGGATTTCCACTTATTTTATCAAATCTCATCTCCACCACACAGGACAAGTTTGCATCTGTTATAGTTTTGGAGAAAATTGTGGTCATTTCATTTACGCGTGAAATGTGTTCAGATTGCTTTTATACTGCATTTGGCACATGGTGACAATTATCTCGAGAGTGCAAAGTAGCCAAATGAAACTTTTACTGGATTTCCCCTTATTTTATCAAATCTCATCTCCACCACACAGGACAAGTTTGCATCTGTTATAGTTTTGGAGAAAATTGTGGTCATTTCATTTATGCGCGAAATGTGTTCAGATTGCTTTTATATTTCATTTGGCACATGGTGACGATTATCTCGAGAGTGCAAAGTAGCCAAATGAAACTTTTACTGGATTTCCACTTATTTTATCAAATCTCATCTCCACCACACAGGACAAGTTTGCATCTGTTATAGTTTTGGAGAAAATTGTGGTCATTTCATTTATGCGCAAAATGTGTTCAGATTGCTTTTATATTGCATTTGGCACATGGTGACGATTATCTCGAGAGTGTAAAGTAGCCAAATGAAACTTTTACTGGATTTCTACTTATTTTATCAAATCTCATCTCCACCACACAGGACAAGTTTGCATCTGTTAAAGTTTTGGAGAAATTTGTGGTCATTTCATTTATGCGCGAAATGTGTTCAGATTGCTTTTATATTGCATTTGGCACATGGTGACGATTATCTCGAGAGTGCAAAGTAGCCAAATGAAACTTTTACTGGATTTCCACTTATTTTATCAAATCTCATCTCCACCACACAGGACAAGTTTGCATCTGTTATAGTTTTGGAGAAAATTGTGGTCATTTCATTTATGCGCGAAATGTGTTCAGATTGCTTTTATATTGCATTTGGCACATGGTGACGATTATTTCGAGAGTGCAAAGTAGCCAAATGAAACCTTTACTGGATTTCCACTTATTTTATCAAATCTCATCTCCACCACACAGGACAATTTGCATCTGTTATAGTTTTGGAGAAAATTGTGGTCATTTCATTTATGCGCGAAATGTGTTCAGATTGCTTTTATTCTGCATTTGGCACATGGTGACGATTATCTCGAGAGTGCAAAGTAGCCAAATGAAACTTTTACTGGATTTCCACTTATTTGATCAAATCTCATCTCCACCACACAGGACAAGTTTGCATCTGTTATAGTTTTGGAGAAAATTGTGGTCATTTCATTTATGCGCGAAATGTGTTCCGATTGCTTTTATATTGCATTTGGCACATGGTGACGATTATCTCGAGAGTGCAAAGTAGCCAAATGAAACTTTTACTGGATTTCCACTTATTTGATCAAATCTCATCTCCACCACACAGGACAAGTTTGCATCTGTTATAGTTTTGGAGAAAATTGTGGTCATTTCATTTATGCGCGAAATGTGTTCAGATTGCTTTTATATTGCATTTGGCACATGGTGACGATTATCTCGAGAGTGCAAAGTAGCCAAATGAAACTTTTACTGGATTTCCACTTATTTTATCAAATCTCATCTCCACCACACAGGACAAGTTTGCATCTGTTATAGTTTTGGAGAAAATTGTGGTCATTTCATTTATGCGCGAAATGTGTTCAGATTGCTTTTATATTGCATTTGGCACATGGTGACGATTATCTCGAGAGTGCAAAGTAGCCAAATGAAACTTTTACTGGATTTCCACTTATTTTATCAAATCTCATCTCCAGCACACAGGACAAGTTTGCATCTGTTATACTTTTGGAGAAAATTGTGGTCATTTCATTTATGCGCGAAATGTGTTGATTGCTTTTATATTGCATTTGGCACATGGTGACGATTATCTCGAGAGTGTAAAGTAGCCAAATGAAACTTTTACTGGATTTCTACTTATTTTATCAAATCTCAATTCCACCACACAGGACAAGTTTGCATCTGTTATAGTTTTTGGGAAAATTGTGGTCTTTTCATTTATGCGCGAAATGTGTTCAGATTGCTTTTATATTGCATTTGGCACATGGTGGTGACGATTATTTCGAGAGTGCAAAGTAGCCAAATGAAACCTTTACTGGATTTCCACTTATTTGATCAAATCTCATCTCCACCACACAGGACAAGTTTGCATCTGTTATAGTTTTGGAGAAAATTGTGGTCATTTCATTAATGCGCGAAATGTGTTCCGATTGCTTTTATATTGCATTTGGCACATGGTGACGACTATCTCGAGAGTGCAAAGTAGCCAAATGAAACTTTTACTGGATTTCCACTTATTTTATCAAATCTCATCTCCACCACACAGGACAAGTTTGCATCTGTTATACTTTTGGAGAAAATTGTGGTCATTTCATTTATGCGTAAAATGTGTTCAGATTGCTTTTATATTGCATTTGGCACATGGTGACGATTATCTCGAGAGTGCAAAGTGGCCAAATGAAACTTTTACTGGATTTCCACTTATTTTATCAAATCTCATCTCCACCACACAGGACAAGTTTGCATCTGTTATAGTTTTGGAGAAAATTGTGGTCATTTCATTTACGCGTGAAATGTGTTCAGATTGCTTTTATACTGCATTTGGCACATGGTGACAATTATCTCGAGAGTGCAAAGTAGCCAAATGAAACTTTTACTGGATTTCCCCTTATTTTATCAAATCTCATCTCCACCACACAGGACAAGTTTGCATCTGTTATAGTTTTGGAGAAAATTGTGGTCATTTCATTTATGCGCGAAATGTGTTCAGATTGCTTTTATATTTCATTTGGCACATGGTGACGATTATCTCGAGAGTGCAAAGTAGCCAAATGAAACTTTTACTGGATTTCCACTTATTTTATCAAATCTCATCTCCACCACACAGGACAAGTTTGCATCTGTTATAGTTTTGGAGAAAATTGTGGTCATTTCATTTATGCGCAAAATGTGTTCAGATTGCTTTTATATTGCATTTGGCACATGGTGACGATTATCTCGAGAGTGTAAAGTAGCCAAATGAAACTTTTACTGGATTTCTACTTATTTTATCAAATCTCATCTCCACCACACAGGACAAGTTTGCATCTGTTAAAGTTTTGGAGAAATTTGTGGTCATTTCATTTATGCGCGAAATGTGTTCAGATTGCTTTTATATTGCATTTGGCACATGGTGACGATTATCTCGAGAGTGCAAAGTAGCCAAATGAAACTTTTACTGGATTTCCACTTATTTTATCAAATCTCATCTCCACCACACAGGACAAGTTTGCATCTGTTATAGTTTTGGAGAAAATTGTGGTCATTTCATTTATGCGCGAAATGTGTTCAGATTGCTTTTATATTGCATTTGGCACATGGTGACGATTATTTCGAGAGTGCAAAGTAGCCAAATGAAACCTTTACTGGATTTCCACTTATTTTATCAAATCTCATCTCCACCACACAGGACAATTTGCATCTGTTATAGTTTTGGAGAAAATTGTGGTCATTTCATTTATGCGCGAAATGTGTTCAGATTGCTTTTATTCTGCATTTGGCACATGGTGACGATTATCTCGAGAGTGCAAAGTAGCCAAATGAAACTTTTACTGGATTTCCACTTATTTGATCAAATCTCATCTCCACCACACAGGACAAGTTTGCATCTGTTATAGTTTTGGAGAAAATTGTGGTCATTTCATTTATGCGCGAAATGTGTTCCGATTGCTTTTATATTGCATTTGGCACATGGTGACGATTATCTCGAGAGTGCAAAGTAGCCAAATGAAACTTTTACTGGATTTCCACTTATTTGATCAAATCTCATCTCCACCACACAGGACAAGTTTGCATCTGTTATAGTTTTGGAGAAAATTGTGGTCATTTCATTTATGCGCGAAATGTGTTCAGATTGCTTTTATATTGCATTTGGCACATGGTGACGATTATCTCGAGAGTGCAAAGTAGCCAAATGAAACTTTTACTGGATTTCCACTTATTTTATCAAATCTCATCTCCACCACACAGGACAAGTTTGCATCTGTTATAGTTTTTGGGAAAATTGTGGTCTTTTCATTTATGCGCGAAATGTGTTCAGATTGCTTTTATATTGCATTTGGCACATGGTGACGATTATCTCGAGAGTGCAAAGTAGCCAAATGAAACTTTTACTGGATTTCCACTTATTTTATCAAATCTCATCTCCACCACACAGGACAAGTTTGCATCTGTTATACTTTTGGAGAAAATTGTGGTCATTTCATTTATGCGTAAAATGTGTTCAGATTGCTTTTATATTGCATTTGGCACATGGTGACGATTATCTCGAGAGTGCAAAGTGGCCAAATGAAACTTTTACTGGATTTCCACTTATTTTATCAAATCTCATCTCCACCACACAGGACAAGTTTGCATCTGTTATAGTTTTGGAGAAAATTGTGGTCATTTCATTTACGCGTGAAATGTGTTCAGATTGCTTTTATACTGCATTTGGCACATGGTGACAATTATCTCGAGAGTGCAAAGTAGCCAAATGAAACTTTTACTGGATTTCCCCTTATTTTATCAAATCTCATCTCCACCACACAGGACAAGTTTGCATCTGTTATAGTTTTGGAGAAAATTGTGGTCATTTCATTTATGCGCGAAATGTGTTCAGATTGCTTTTATATTGCATTTGGTACATGGTGACGATTATCTCGAGAGTGCAAAGTAGCCAAATGAAACTTTTACTGGATTTCCACTTATTTTATCAAATCTCATCTCCACCACACAGGACAAGTTTGCATCTGTTATAGTTTTGGAGAAAATTGTGGTCATTTCATTTATGCGCGAAATGTGTTCAGATTGCTTTTATATTGCATTTGGCACATGGTGACGATTATCTCGAGAGTGCAAAGTAGCCAAATGAAACTTTTACTGGATTTCCACTTATTTTATCAAATCTCATCTCCACCACACAGGACAAGTTTGCATCTGTTATAGTTTTGGAGAAAATTGTGGTCATTTCATTTATGCGCGAAATGTGTTCAGATTGCTTTTATATTGCATTTGGCACATGGTGACGATTATCTCGAGAGTGCAAAGTAGCCAAATGAAACTTTTACTGGATTTCCACTTATTTTATCAAATCTCATCTCCACCACACAGGACAAGTTTGCATCTGTTATAGTTTTGGAGAAAATTGTGGTCATTTCATTTATGCGCGAAATGTGTTCAGATTGCTTTTATATTGCATTTGGCACATGGTGACGATTATCTCGAGAGTGCAAAGTAGCCAAATGAAACTTTTACTGGATTTCCACTTATTTTATCAAATCTCATCTCCACCACACAGGACAAGTTTGCATCTGTTATACTTTTGGAGAAAATTGTGGTCATTTCATTTATGCGCGAAATGTGTTCAGATTGCTTTTATATTGCATTTGGCACATGGTGACGATTATCTCGAGAGTGTAAAGTAGCCAAATGAAACTTTTACTGGATTTCTACTTATTTTATCAAATCTCAATTCCACCACACAGGACAAGTTTGCATCTGTTATAGTTTTTGGGAAAATTGTGGTCTTTTCATTTATGCGCGAAATGTGTTCAGATTGCTTTTATATTGCATTTGGCACATGGTGACGATTATTTCGAGAGTGCAAAGTAGCCAAATGAAACCTTTACTGGATTTCCACTTATTTGATCAAATCTCATCTCCACCACACAGGACAAGTTTGCATCTGTTATAGTTTTGGAGAAAATTGTGGTCATTTCATTAATGCGCGAAATGTGTTCCGATTGCTTTTATATTGCATTTGGCACATGGTGACGACTATCTCGAGAGTGCAAAGTAGCCAAATGAAACTTTTACTGGATTTCCACTTATTTTATCAAATCTCATCTCCACCACACAGGACAAGTTTGCATCTGTTATACTTTTGGAGAAAATTGTGGTCATTTCATTTATGCGCAAAATGTGTTCAGATTGCTTTTATATTGCATTTGGCACATGGTGACGATTATCTCGAGAGTGCAAAGTAGCCAAATGAAACTTTTACTGGATTTCCACTTATTTTATCAAATCTCATCTCCACCACACAGGACAAGTTTGCATCTGTTATAGTTTTGGAGAAAATTGTGGTCATTTCATTTACGCGTGAAATGTGTTCAGATTGCTTTTATACTGCATTTGGCACATGGTGACAATTATCTCGAGAGTGCAAAGTAGCCAAATGAAACTTTTACTGGATTTCCCCTTATTTTATCAAATCTCATCTCCACCACACAGGACAAGTTTGCATCTGTTATAGTTTTGGAGAAAATTGTGGTCATTTCATTTATGCGCGAAATGTGTTCAGATTGCTTTTATATTGCATTTGGCACATGGTGACGATTATCTCGAGAGTGCAAAGTAGCCAAATGAAACTTTTACTGGATTTCCACTTATTTTATCCAATCTCATCTCCACCACACAGGACAAGTTTGCATCTGTTATAGTTTTGGAGAAAATTGTGGTCATTTCATTTATGCGCGAAATGTGTTCAGATTGCTTTTATATTGCATTTGGCACATGGTGACGATTATCTCGAGAGTGCAAAGTAGCCAAATGAAACTTTTACTGGATTTCCACTTATTGTATTAAATCTCATCTCCACCACACAGGACAAGTTTGCATCTGTTATACTTTTGGAGAAAATTGTGGTCATTTCATTTATGCGCGAAATGTGTTCAGATTGCTTTTATATTGCATTTGGCACATGGTGACGATTATCTCGAGAGTTTAAAGTAGCCAAATGAAACTTTTACTGGATTTCTACTTATTTTATCAAATCTCAATTCCACCACACAGGACAAGTTTGCATCTGTTATAGTTTTTGGGAAAATTGTGGTCTTTTCATTTATGCGCGAAATGTGTTCAGATTGCTTTTATATTGCATTTGGCACATGGTGACGATTATTTCGAGAGTGCAAAGTAGCCAAATGAAACCTTTACTGGATTTCCACTTATTTGATCAAATCTCATCTCCACCACACAGGACAAGTTTGCATCTGTTATAGTTTTGGAGAAAATTGTGGTCATTTCATTAATGCGCGAAATGTGTTCCGATTGCTTTTATATTGCATTTGGCACATGGTGACGACTATCTCGAGAGTGCAAAGTAGCCAAATGAAACTTTTACTGGATTTCCACTTATTTTATCAAATCTCATCTCCACCACACAGGACAAGTTTGCATCTGTTATACTTTTGGAGAAAATTGTGGTCATTTCATTTATGCGCAAAATGTGTTCAGATTGCTTTTATATTGCATTTGGCACATGGTGACGATTATCTCGAGAGTGCAAAGTAGCCAAATGAAACTTTTACTGGATTTCCACTTATTTTATCAAATCTCATCTCCACCACACAGGACAAGTTTGCATCTGTTATAGTTTTGGAGAAAATTGTGGTCATTTCATTTACGCGTGAAATGTGTTCAGATTGCTTTTATACTGCATTTGGCACATGGTGACAATTATCTCGAGAGTGCAAAGTAGCCAAATGAAACTTTTACTGGATTTCCCCTTATTTTATCAAATCTCATCTCCACCACACAGGACAAGTTTGCATCTGTTATAGTTTTGGAGAAAATTGTGGTCATTTCATTTATGCGCGAAATGTGTTCAGATTGCTTTTATATTGCATTTGGCACATGGTGACGATTATCTCGAGAGTGCAAAGTAGCCAAATGAAACTTTTACTGGATTTCCACTTATTTTATCAAATCTCATCACCACACAGGACAAGTTTGCATCTGTTATAGTTTTGGAGAAAATTGTGGTCATTTCATTTATGCGCGAAATGTGTTCAGATTGCTTTTATATTGCATTTGGCACATGGTGACGATTATCTCTACAGTGTAAAGTAGCCAAATGAAACTTTTACTGGATTTCTACTTATTTTATCAAATCTCATCTCCACCACACAGGACAAGTTTGCATCTGTTATAGTTTTGGAGAAAATTGTGGTCATTTCATTTATGCGCGAAATGTGTTCAGATTGCTTTTATATTGCATTTGGCACATGGTGACGATTATTTCGAGAGTGCAAAGTAGCCAAATGAAACCTTTACTGGATTTCCACTTATTTTATCAAATCTCATCTCCACCACACAGGACAATTTGCATCTGTTATAGTTTTGGAGAAAATTGTGGTCATTTCATTTATGCGCGAAATGTGTTCAGATTGCTTTTATTCTGCATTTGGCACATGGTGACGATTATCTCGAGAGTGCAAAGTAGCCAAATTAAACTTTTACTGGATTTCCACTTATTTGATCAAATCTCATCTCCACCACACAGGACAAGTTTGCATCTGTTATAGTTTTGGAGAAAATTGTGGTCATTTCATTTATGCGCGAAATGTGTTCCGATTGCTTTTATATTGCATTTGGCACATGGTGACGATTATCTCGAGAGTGCAAAGTAGCCAAATGAAACTTTTACTGGATTTCCACTTATTTTATCAAATCTCATCTCCACCACACAGGACAAGTTTGCATCTGTTAGAATTTGGAGAAAATTGTGGTCATTTCATTTATGCGCGAAATGTGTTCAGAATGCTTTTATACTGCATTTGGCACATGGTGACGATTATCTCGAGAGTGCAAAGTAGCCAAATGAAACTTTTACTGGATTTCCACTTATTTTATCAAATCTCATCTCCACCACACAGGACAAGTTTGCATCTGTTATAGTTTTGGAGAAATTTGTGGTCATTTCATTTATGCGCGAAATGTGTTCAGATTGCTTTTATATTGCATTTGGCACATGGTGACGATTATCTCGAGAGTGCAAAGTAGCCAAATGAAACTTTTACTTGATTTCCACTTATTTTATCAAATCTCATCTCCACCACACAGGACAAGTTTGCATCTGTTATAGTTTTGGAGAAAATTGTGGTCATTTCATTTATGCGCGAAATGTGTTCAGATTGCTTTTATATTGCATTTGGCACATGGTGACGATTATTTCGAGAGTGCAAAGTAGCCAAATGAAACCTTTACTGGATTTCCACTTATTTTATCAAATCTCATCTCCACCACACAGGACAATTTGCATCTGTTATAGTTTTGGAGAAAATTGTGGTCATTTCATTTATGCGCGAAATGTGTTCAGATTGCTTTTATTCTGCATTTGGCACATGGTGACGATTATCTCGAGAGTGCAAAGTAGCCAAATGAAACTTTTACTGGATTTCCACTTATTTGATCAAATCTCATCTCCACCACACAGGACAAGTTTGCATCTGTTATAGTTTTGGAGAAAATTGTGGTCATTTCATTTATGCGCGAAATGTGTTCCGATTGCTTTTATATTGCATTTGGCACATGGTGACGATTATCTCGAGAGTGCAAAGTAGCCAAATGAAACTTTTACTGGATTTCCACTTATTTTATCAAATCTCATCTCCACCACACAGGACAAGTTTGCATCTGTTATAGTTTTGGAGAAAATTGTGGTCATTTCATTTATGCGCGAAATGTGTTCAGATTGCTTTTATATTGCATTTGGCACATGGTGACGATTATCTCGAGAGTGCAAAGTAGCCAAATGAAACTTTTACTGGATTTCCACTTATTTTATCAAATCTCATCTCCACCACACAGGACAAGTTTGCATCTGTTATAGTTTTGGAGAAAATTGTGGTCATTTCATTTATGCGCGAAATGTGTTCAGATTGCTTTTATATTGCATTTGGCACATGGTGACGATTATCTCGAGAGTGCAAAGTAGCCAAATGAAACTTTTACTGGATTTCCACTTATTTTATCAAATCTCATCTCCACCACACAGATCAAGTTTGCATCTGTTATAGTTTTGGAGAAAATTGTGGTCATTTCATTTATGCGCAAAATGTGTTCAGATTGCTTTTATATTGCATTTGGCACATGGTGACGATTATCTAGAGAGTGCAAAGTAGCCAAATGAAACTTTTACTGGATTTCCACTTATTTTATCAAATCTCATCTCCACCACACAGGACAAGTTTGCATCTGTTATAGTTTTGGAGAAAATTGTGGTCATTTCATTTATGCGCGAAATGTGTTCAGATTGCTTTTATATTGCATTTGGCACATGGTGACGATTATCTCTACAGTGTAAAGTAGCCAAATGAAACTTTTACTGGATTTCTACTTATTTTATCAAATCTCATCTCCACCACACAGGACAAGTTTGCATCTGTTATAGTTTTGGAGAAAATTGTGGTCATTTCATTTATGCGCGAAATGTGTTCAGATTGCTTTTATATTGCATTTGGCACATGGTGACGATTATTTCGAGAGTGCAAAGTAGCCAAATGAAACCTTTACTGGATTTCCACTTATTTTATCAAATCTCATCTCCACCACACAGGACAATTTGCATCTGTTATAGATTTGGAGAAAATTGTGGTCATTTCATTTATGCGCGAAATGTGTTCAGATTGCTTTTATTCTGCATTTGGCACATGGTGACGATTATCTCGAGAGTGCAAAGTAGCCAAATTAAACTTTTACTGGATTTCCACTTATTTGATCAAATCTCATCTCCACCACACAGGACAAGTTTGCATCTGTTATAGTTTTGGAGAAAATTGTGGTCATTTCATTTATGCGCGAAATGTGTTCCGATTGCTTTTATATTGCATTTGGCACATGGTGACGATTATCTCGAGAGTGCAAAGTAGCCAAATGAAACTTTTACTGGATTTCCACTTATTTTATCAAATCTCATCTCCACCACACAGGACAAGTTTGCATCTGTTATAGTTTTGGAGAAAATTGTGGTCATTTCATTTATGCGCGAAATGTGTTCAGATTGCTTTTATATTGCATTTGGCACATGGTGACGATTATCTCGAGAGTGCAAAGTAGCCAAATGAAACTTTTACTGGATTTCCACTTATTTTATCAAATCTCATCTCCACCACACAGGACAAGTTTGCATCTGTTATAGTTTTGGAGAAAATTGTGGTCATTTCATTTATGCGCGAAATGTGTTCAGATTGCTTTTATATTGCATTTGGCACATGGTGACGATTATCTCGAGAGTGCAAAGTAGCCAAATGAAACTTTTACTGGATTTCCACTTATTTTATCAAATCTCATCTCCACCACACAGGACAAGTTTGCATCTGTTATAGTTTTGGAGAAAATTGTGGTCATTTCATTTATGCGCAAAATGTGTTCAGATTGCTTTTATATTGCATTTGGCACATGGTGACGATTATCTAGAGAGTGCAAAGTAGCCAAATGAAACTTTTACTGGATTTCCACTTATTTTATCAAATCTCATCTCCACCACACAGGACAAGTTTGCATCTGTTATAGTTTTGGAGAAAATTGTGGTCATTTCATTTATGCGCGAAATGTGTTCAGATTGCTTTTATATTGCATTTGGCACATGGTGACGATTATCTCTACAGTGTAAAGTAGCCAAATGAAACTTTTACTGGATTTCTACTTATTTTATCAAATCTCATCTCCACCACACAGGACAAGTTTGCATCTGTTATAGTTTTGGAGAAAATTGTGGTCATTTCATTTATGCGCGAAATGTGTTCAGATTGCTTTTATATTGCATTTGGCACATGGTGACGATTATTTCGAGAGTGCAAAGTAGCCAAATGAAACCTTTACTGGATTTCCACTTATTTTATCAAATCTCATCTCCACCACACAGGACAATTTGCATCTGTTATAGTTTTGGAGAAAATTGTGGTCATTTCATTTATGCGCGAAATGTGTTCAGATTGCTTTTATTCTGCATTTGGCACATGGTGACGATTATCTCGAGAGTGCAAAGTAGCCAAATTAAACTTTTACTGGATTTCCACTTATTTGATCAAATCTCATCTCCACCACACAGGACAAGTTTGCATCTGTTATACTTTTGGAGAAATGTGTGGTCATTTCATTTATGCGCAAAATGTGTTCAGATTGCTTTTATATTGCATTTGGCACATGGTGACGATTATCTCGAGAGTGCAAAGTAGCCAAATGAAACTTTTACTGGATTTCCACTTATTTTATCAAATCTCATCTCCACCACACAGGACAAGTTTGCATCTGTTATAGTTTTGGAGAAAATTGTTTCATTTCATTTACGCGTGAAATGTGTTCAGATTGCTTTTATACTGCATTTGGCACATGGTGACAATTATCTCGAGAGTGCAAAGTAGCCAAATGAAACTTTTACTGGATTTCCCCTTATTTTATCAAATCTCATCTCCACCACACAGGACAAGTTTGCATCTGTTATAGTTTTGGAGAAAATTGTGGTCATTTCATTTATGCGCGAAATGTGTTCAGATTGCTTTTATATTGCATTTGGCACATGGTGACGATTATCTCGAGAGTGCAAAGTAGCCAAATGAAACTTTTACTGGATTTCCACTTATTTTATCAAATCTCATCTCCACCACACAGGACAAGTTTGCATCTGTTAGAATTTGGAGAAAATTGTGGTCATTTCATTTATGCGCGAAATGTGTTCAGAATGCTTTTATACTGCATTTGGCACATGGTGACGATTATCTCGAGAGTGCAAAGTAGCCAAATGAAACTTTTACTGGATTTTCACTTATTTTATCAAATCTCATCTCCACCACACAGGACAAGTTTGCATCTGTTATAGTTTTGGAGAAAATTGTGGTCATTTCATTTATGCGCGAAATGTGATCAGATTGCTTTTATATTGCATTTGGCACATGGTGACGATTATCTCGAGAGTGCAAAGTAGCCAAATGAAACTTTTACTGGATTTCCACTTATTTTATCAAATCTCATCTCCACCACACAGGATAAGTTTGCATCTGTTATAGTTTTGGAGAAAATTGTGGTCATTTCATTTATGCGCGAAATGTGTTCAGATTGCTTTTATATTGCATTTGGCACATGGTGACGATTATCTCGAGAGTGTAAAGTAGCAAAATGAAACTTTTACTGGATTTCCACTTATTTTACAAATCTCATCTCCACCACACAGGACAAGTTTGCATTTGTTTTAGTTTTGGAGAAAATTGTGGTCATTTCATTTATGCGTGAAATGTGTTCAGATTGCTTTTATATTGCATTTGGCACATGGTGACGATTATCTCGAGAGTGCAAAGTAGCCAAATGAAACTTTTACTGGATTTCCACTTATTTTATCAAATCTCATCTCCACCACACAGGACAAGTTTGCATCTGTTATAGTTTTGGAGAAAATTGTGGTCATTTCATTTATGCGCGAAATGTGTTCAGATTGCTTTTATATTGCATTTGGCACATGGTGACGATTATCTCGAGAGTGCAAAGTAGCCAAATGAAACTTTTACTGGATTTCCACTTATTTTATCAAATCTCATCTCCACCACACAGGACAAGTTTGCATCTGTTATAGTTTTGGAGAAAATTGTGGTCATTTCATTTATGCGCAAAATGTGTTCAGATTGCTTTTATATTGCATTTGGCACATGGTGACGATTATCTAGAGAGTGCAAAGTAGCCAAATGAAACTTTTACTGGATTTCTTCTTATTTTATCAAATCTCATCTCCACCACACAGGACAAGTTTGCATCTGTTATATTTTTGGAGAAAATTGTGGTCATTTCATTTATGCGCGAAATGTGTTCAGATTGCTTTTATATTGCATTTGGCACATGGTGACGATTATCTCTACAGTGTAAAGTAGCCAAATGAAACTTTTACTGGATTTCTACTTATTTTATCAAATCTCATCTCCACCACACAGGACAAGTTTGCATCTGTTATAGTTTTGGAGAAAATTGTGGTCATTTCATTTATGCGCGAAATGTGTTCAGATTGCTTTTATATTGCATTTGGCACATGGTGACGATTATTTCGAGAGTGCAAAGTAGCCAAATGAAACCTTTACTGGATTTCCACTTATTTTATCAAATCTCATCTCCACCACACAGGACAATTTGCATCTGTTATAGTTTTGGAGAAAATTGTGGTCATTTCATTTATGCGCGAAATGTGTTCAGATTGCTTTTATTCTGCATTTGGCACATGGTGACGATTATCTCGAGAGTGCAAAGTAGCCAAATTAAACTTTTACTGGATTTCCACTTATTTGATCAAATCTCATCTCCACCACACAGGACAAGTTTGCATCTGTTATACTTTTGGAGAAAATTGTGGTCATTTCATTTATGCGCAAAATGTGTTCAGATTGCTTTTATATTGCATTTGGCACATGGTGACGATTATCTCGAGAGTGCAAAGTAGCCAAATGAAACTTTTACTGGATTTCCACTTATTTTATCAAATCTCATCTCCACCACACAGGACAAGTTTGCATCTGTTATAGTTTTGGAGAAAATTGTTTCATTTCATTTACGCGTGAAATGTGTTCAGATTGCTTTTATACTGCATTTGGCACATGGTGACAATTATCTCGAGAGTGCAAAGTAGCCAAATGAAACTTTTACTGGATTTCCCCTTATTTTATCAAATCTCATCTCCACCACACAGGACAAGTTTGCATCTGTTATAGTTTTGGAGAAAATTGTGGTCATTTCATTTATGCGCGAAATGTGTTCAGATTGCTTTTATATTGCATTTGGCACATGGTGACGATTATCTCGAGAGTGCAAAGTAGCCAAATGAAACTTTTACTGGATTTCCACTTATTTTATCAAATCTCATCTCCACCACACAGGACAAGTTTGCATCTGTTAGAATTTGGAGAAAATTGTGGTCATTTCATTTATGCGCGAAATGTGTTCAGAATGCTTTTATACTGCATTTGGCACATGGTGACGATTATCTCGAGAGTGCAAAGTAGCCAAATGAAACTTTTACTGGATTTTCACTTATTTTATCAAATCTCATCTCCACCACACAGGACAAGTTTGCATCTGTTATAGTTTTGGAGAAAATTGTGGTCATTTCATTTATGCGCGAAATGTGATCAGATTGCTTTTATATTGCATTTGGCACATGGTGACGATTATCTCGAGAGTGCAAAGTAGCCAAATGAAACTTTTACTGGATTTCCACTTATTTTATCAAATCTCATCTCCACCACACAGGATAAGTTTGCATCTGTTATAGTTTTGGAGAAAATTGTGGTCATTTCATTTATGCGCGAAATGTGTTCAGATTGCTTTTATATTGCATTTGGCACATGGTGACGATTATCTCGAGAGTGTAAAGTAGCAAAATGAAACTTTTACTGGATTTCCACTTATTTTACAAATCTCATCTCCACCACACAGGACAAGTTTGCATTTGTTTTAGTTTTGGAGAAAATTGTGGTCATTTCATTTATGCGCGAAATGTGTTCAGATTGCTTTTATATTGCATTTGGCACATGGTGACGATTATCTCGAGAGTGCAAAGTAGCCAAATGAAACTTTTACTGGATTTCCACTTATTTTATCAAATCTCATCTCCACCACACAGGACAAGTTTGCATCTGTTAGAATTTGGAGAAAATTGTGGTCATTTCATTTATGCGCGAAATGTGTTCAGAATGCTTTTATACTGCATTTGGCACATGGTGACGATTATCTCGAGAGTGCAAAGTAGCCAAATGAAACTTTTACTGGATTTTCACTTATTTTATCAAATCTCATCTCCACCACACAGGACAAGTTTGCATCTGTTATAGTTTTGGAGAAAATTGTGGTCATTTCATTTATGCGCAAAATGTGATCAGATTGCTTTTATATTGCATTTGGCACATGGTGACGATTATCTCGAGAGTGCAAAGTAGCCAAATGAAACTTTTACTGGATTTCCACTTATTTTATCAAATCTCATCTCCACCACACAGGATAAGTTTGCATCTGTTATAGTTTTGGAGAAAATTGTGGTCATTTCATTTATGCGCGAAATGTGTTCAGATTGCTTTTATATTGCATTTGGCACATGGTGACGATTATCTCGAGAGTGTAAAGTAGCAAAATGAAACTTTTACTGGATTTCCACTTATTTTACAAATCTCATCTCCACCACACAGGACAAGTTTGCATTTGTTTTAGTTTTGGAGAAAATTGTGGTCATTTCATTTATGCGCGAAATGTGTTCAGATTGCTTTTATATTGCATTTGGCACATGGTGACGATTATCTCGAGAGTGCAAAGTAGCCAAATGAAACTTTTACTGGATTTCCACTTATTTTATCAAATCTCATCTCCACCACACAGGACAAGTTTGCATCTGTTATAGTTTTGGAGAAAATTGTGGTCATTTCATTTATGCGCGAAATGTGTTCAGATTGCTTTTATATTGCATTTGGCACATGGTGACGATTATCTCGAGAGTGCAAAGTAGCCAAATGAAACTTTTACTGGATTTCCACTTATTTTATCAAATCTCATCTCCACCACACAGGACAAGTTTGCATCTGTTATAGTTTTGGAGAAAATTGTGGTCATTTCATTTATGCGCAAAATGTGTTCAGATTGCTTTTATATTGCATTTGGCACATGGTGACGATTATCTAGAGAGTGCAAAGTAGCCAAATGAAACTTTTACTGGATTTCTTCTTATTTTATCAAATCTCATCTCCACCACACAGGACAAGTTTGCATCTGTTATAGTTTTGGAGAAAATTGTGGTCATTTCATTTATGCGCGAAATGTGTTCAGATTGCTTTTATATTGCATTTGGCACATGGTGACGATTATCTCTACAGTGTAAAGTAGCCAAATGAAACTTTTACTGGATTTCTACTTATTTTATCAAATCTCATCTCCACCACACAGGACAAGTTTGCATCTGTTATAGTTTTGGAGAAAATTGTGGTCATTTCATTTATGCGCGAAATGTGTTCAGATTGCTTTTATATTGCATTTGGCACATGGTGACGATTATTTCGAGAGTGCAAAGTAGCCAAATGAAACCTTTACTGGATTTCCACTTATTTTATCAAATCTCATCTCCACCACACAGGACAATTTGCATCTGTTATAGTTTTGGAGAAAATTGTGGTCATTTCATTTATGCGCGAAATGTGTTCAGATTGCTTTTATTCTGCATTTGGCACATGGTGACGATTATCTCGAGAGTGCAAAGTAGCCAAATTAAACTTTTACTGGATTTCCACTTATTTGATCAAATCTCATCTCCACCACACAGAACAAGTTTGCATCTGTTATACTTTTGGAGAAAATTGTGGTCATTTCATTTATGCGCAAAATGTGTTCAGATTGCTTTTATATTGCATTTGGCACATGGTGACGATTATCTCGAGAGTGCAAAGTAGCCAAATGAAACTTTTACTGGATTTCCACTTATTTTATCAAATCTCATCTCCACCACACAGGACAAGTTTGCATCTGTTATAGTTTTGGAGAAAATTGTGGTCATTTCATTTATGCGCGAAATGTGTTCAGATTGCTTTTATATTGCATGTGGCACATGGTGACGATTATCTCGAGAGTGCAAAGTAGCCAAATGAAACTTTTACTGGATTTCCCCTTATTTTATCAAATCTCATCTCCACCACACAGGACAAGTTTGCATCTGTTATAGTTTTGGAGAAAATTGTGGTCATTTCATTTATGCGCGAAATGTGTTCAGATTGCTTTTATATTGCATTTGGCACATGGTGACGATTATCTCGAGAGTGCAAAGTAGCCAAATGAAACTTTTACTGGATTTCCACTTATTTTATCAAATCTCATCTCCACCACACAGGACAAGTTTGCATCTGTTATAGTTTTGGAGAAAATTGTGGTCATTTCATTTATGCGCGAAATGTGTTCAGATTGCTTTTATATTGCATTTGGCACATGGTGACGATTATCTCGAGAGTGTAAAGTAGCAAAATGAAACTTTTACTGGATTTCCACTTATTTTACAAATCTCATCTCCACCACACAGGACAAGTTTGCATTTGTTTTAGTTTTGGAGAAAATTGTGGTCATTTCATTTATGCGCGAAATGTGTTCAGATTGCTTTTATATTGCATTTGGCACATGGTGACGATTATCTCGAGAGTGCAAAGTAGCCAAATGAAACTTTTACTGGATTTCCACTTATTTTATCAAATCTCATCTCCACCACACAGGACAAGTTTGCATCTGTTATAGTTTTGGAGAAAATTGTGGTCATTTCATTTATGCGCGAAATGTGTTCAGATTGCTTTTATATTGCATGTGGCACATGGTGACGATTATCTCGAGAGTGCAAAGTAGCCAAATGAAACTTTTACTGGATTTCCACTTATTTGACAAATCTCATCTCCACCACACAGGACAAAATTGCATCTGTTATAGTTTGGAGAAAACTGTGGTCATTTCATTTATGCGCGAAATGTGTTCAGATTGCTTTTATATTGCATTTGGCACATGGTGACGATTATCTTGAGAGTGCAAAGTAGCCAAACGAAACTTTTACTGGATTTCCACTTATTTTATCAAATCTCATCTCCACCACACAGGACAAGTTTGCATCTGTTATACTTTTGGAGAAAATTGTTGTCATTTCATTTATGCGCGAAATGTGTTCAGATTGCTTTTATATTGCATTTGGCACATGGTGACGATTATCTCGAGAGTGCAAAGTAGCCAAATGAAACTTTTACTGGATTTCCACTTATTTTATCAAATCTCATCTCCACCACACAGGACAAGTTTGCATCTGTTATAGTTTTGGAGAAAATTGTGGTCATTTCATTTACGCGTGAAATGTGTTCAGATTGCTTTTATACTGCATTTGGCACATGGTGACAATTATCTCGAGAGTGCAAAGTAGCCAAATGAAACTTTTACTGGATTTCCCCTTATTTTATCAAATCTCATCTCCACCACACAGGACAAGTTTGCATCTGTTATAGTTTTGGAGAAAATTGTGGTCATTTCATTTATGCGCGAAATGTGTTCAGATTGCTTTTATATTGCATTTGGCACATGGTGACGATTATCTCGAGAGTGCAAAGTAGCCAAATGAAACTTTTACTGGATTTCCACTTATTTTATCAAATCTCATCTCCACCACACAGGACAAGTTTGCATCTGTTAGAATTTGGAGAAAATTGTGGTCATTTCATTTATGCGCGAAATGTGTTCAGAATGCTTTTATACTGCATTTGGCACATGGTGACGATTATCTCGAGAGTGCAAAGTAGCCAAATGAAACTTTTACTGGATTTTCACTTATTTTATCAAATCTCATCTCCACCACACAGGACAAGTTTGCATCTGTTATAGTTTTGGAGAAAATTGTGGTCATTTCATTTATGCGCGAAATGTGTTCAGATTGCTTTTATATTGCATTTGGCACATGGTGACGATTATCTCGAGAGTGTAAAGTAGCAAAATGAAACTTTTACTGGATTTCCACTTATTTTATCAAATCTCATCTCCACCACACAGGACAATTTGCATCTGTTATAGTTTTGGAGAAAATTGTGGTCATTTCATTTATGCGCGAAATGTGTTCAGATTGCTTTTATTCTGCATTTGGCACATGGTGACGATTATCTCGAGAGTGCAAAGTAGCCAAATGAAACTTTTACTGGATTTCCACTTATTTGATCAAATCTCATCTCCACCACACAGGACAAGTTTGCATCTGTTATAGTTTTGGAGAAAATTGTGGTCATTTCATTTATGCGCGAAATGTGTTCCGATTGCTTTTATATTGCATTTGGCACATGGTGACGATTATCTCGAGAGTGCAAAGTAGCCAAATGAAACTTTTACTGGATTTCCACTTATTTTATCAAATCTCATCTCCACCACACAGGACAAGTTTGCATCTGTTATACTTTTGGAGAAAATTGTGGTCATTTCATTTATGCGCAAAATGTGTTCAGATTGCTTTTATATTGCATTTGGCACATGGTGACGATTATCTCGAGAGTGCAAAGTAGCCAAATGAAACTTTTACTGGATTTCCACTTATTTTATCAAATCTCATCTCCACCACACAGGACAAGTTTGCATCTGTTATAGTTTTGGAGAAAATTGTGGTCATTTCATTTACGCGTGAAATGTGTTCAGATTGCTTTTATACTGCATTTGGCACATGGTGACAATTATCTCGAGAGTGCAAAGTAGCCAAATGAAACTTTTACTGGATTTCCCCTTATTTTATCAAATCTCATCTCCACCACACAGGACAAGTTTGCATCTGTTATAGTTTTGGAGAAAATTGTGGTCATTTCATTTATGCGCGAAATGTGTTCAGATTGCTTTTATATTGCATTTGGCACATGGTGACGATTATCTCGAGAGTGCAAAGTAGCCAAATGAAACTTTTACTGGATTTCCACTTATTTTATCAAATCTCATCTCCACCACACAGGACAAGTTTGCATCTGTTAGAATTTGGAGAAAATTGTGGTCATTTCATTTATGCGCGAAATGTGTTCAGAATGCTTTTATACTGCATTTGGCACATGGTGACGATTATCTCGAGAGTGCAAAGTAGCCAAATGAAACTTTTACTGGATTTTCACTTATTTTATCAAATCTCATCTCCACCACACAGGACAAGTTTGCATCTGTTATAGTTTTGGAGAAAATTGTGGTCATTTCATTTATGCGCGAAATGTGTTCAGATTGCTTTTATATTGCATTTGGCACATGGTGACGATTATTTCGAGAGTGCAAAGTAGCCAAATGAAACCTTTACTGGATTTCCACTTATTTTATCAAATCTCATCTCCACCACACAGGACAATTTGCATCTGTTATAGTTTTGGAGAAAATTGTGGTCATTTCATTTATGCGCGAAATGTGTTCAGATTGCTTTTATTCTGCATTTGGCACATGGTGACGATTATCTCGAGAGTGCAAAGTAGCCAAATGAAACTTTTACTGGATTTCCACTTATTTGATCAAATCTCATCTCCACCACACAGGACAAGTTTGCATCTGTTATAGTTTTGGAGAAAATTGTGGTCATTTCATTTATGCGCGAAATGTGTTCCGATTGCTTTTATATTGCATTTGGCACATGGTGACGATTATCTCGAGAGTGCAAAGTAGCCAAATGAAACTTTTACTGGATTTCCACTTATTTTATCAAATCTCATCTCCACCACACAGGACAAGTTTGCATCTGTTATAGTTTTGGAGAAAATTGTGGTCATTTCATTTATGCGCGAAATGTGTTCAGATTGCTTTTATATTGCATTTGGCACATGGTGACGATTATCTCGAGAGTGCAAAGTAGCCAAATGAAACTTTTACTGGATTTCCACTTATTTTATCAAATCTCATCTCCACCACACAGGACAAGTTTGCATCTGTTATAGTTTTGGAGAAAATTGTGGTCATTTCATTTATGCGCGAAATGTGTTCAGATTGCTTTTATATTGCATTTGGCACATGGTGACGATTATCTCGAGAGTGCAAAGTAGCCAAATGAAACTTTTACTGGATTTCCACTTATTTTATCAAATCTCATCTCCACCACACAGGACAAGTTTGCATCTGTTATAGTTTTGGAGAAAATTGTGGTCATTTCATTTATGCGCAAAATGTGTTCAGATTGCTTTTATATTGCATTTGGCACATGGTGACGATTATCTAGAGTGCAAAGTAGCCAAATGAAACTTTTACTGGATTTCCACTTATTTTATCAAATCTCATCTCCACCACACAGGACAAGTTTGCATCTGTTATAGTTTTGGAGAAAATTGTGGTCATTTCATTTATGCGCGAAATGTGTTCAGATTGCTTTTATATTGCATTTGGCACATGGTGACGATTATCTCTACAGTGTAAAGTAGCCAAATGAAACTTTTACTGGATTTCTACTTATTTTATCAAATCTCATCTCCACCACACAGGACAAGTTTGCATCTGTTATAGTTTTGGAGAAAATTGTGGTCATTTCATTTATGCGCGAAATGTGTTCAGATTGCTTTTATATTGCATTTGGCACATGGTGACGATTATTTCGAGAGTGCAAAGTAGCCAAATGAAACCTTTACTGGATTTCCACTTATTTTATCAAATCTCATCTCCACCACACAGGACAATTTGCATCTGTTATAGTTTTGGAGAAAATTGTGGTCATTTCATTTATGCGCGAAATGTGTTCAGATTGCTTTTATTCTGCATTTGGCACATGGTGACGATTATCTCGAGTGTGCAAAGTAGCCAAATTAAACTTTTACTGGATTTCCACTTATTTGATCAAATCTCATCTCCACCACACAGGACAAGTTTGCATCTGTTATAGTTTTGGAGAAAATTGTGGTCATTTCATTTATGCGCGAAATGTGTTCCGATTGCTTTTATATTGCATTTGGCACATGGTGACGATTATCTGGAGAGTGCAAAGTAGCCAAATGAAACTTTTACTGGATTTTCACTTATTTTATCAAATCTCATCTCCACCACACAGGACAAGTTTGCATCTGTTATAGTTTTGGAGAAAATTGTGGTCATTTCATTTATGCGCGAAATGTGATCAGATTGCTTTTATATTGCATTTGGCACATGGTGACGATTATCTCGAGAGTGCAAAGTAGCCAAATGAAACTTTTACTGGATTTCCACTTATTTTATCAAATCTCATCTCCACCACACAGGACAAGTTTGCATCTGTTATAGTTTTGGAGAAAATTGTGGTCATTTCATTTATGCGCGAAATGTGTTCAGATTGCTTTTATATTGCATTTGGAACATGGTGACGATTATCTCGAGAGTGTAAAGTAGCAAAATGAAACTTTTACTGGATTTCCACTTATTTTACAAATCTCATCTCCACCACACAGGACAAGTTTGCATTTGTTTTAGTTTTGGAGAAAATTGTGGTCATTTCATTTATGCGCGAAATGTGTTCAGATTGCTTTTATATTGCATTTGGCACATGGTGACGATTATCTCGAGAGTGCAAAGTAGCCAAATGAAACTTTTACTGGATTTCCACTTATTTTATCAAATCTCATCTCCACCACACAGGACAAGTTTGCATCTGTTATAGTTTTGGAGAAAATTGTGGTCATTTCATTTATGCGCGAAATGTGTTCAGATTGCTTTTATATTGCATTTGGCACATGGTGACGATTATCTCGAGAGTGCAAAGTAGCCAAATGAAACTTTTACTGGATTTCCACTTATTTGACAAATCTCATCTCCACCACACAGGACAAAATTGCATCTGTTATAGTTTGGAGAAAACTGTGGTCATTTCATTTATGCGCGAAATGTGTTCAGATTGCTTTTATATTGCATTTGGCACATGGTGACGATTATCTCGAGAGTGCAAAGTAGCCAAACGAAACTTTTACTGGATTTCCACTTATTTTATCAAATCTCATCTCCACCACACAGGACAAGTTTGCATCTGTTATACTTTTGGAGAAAATTGTTGTCATTTCATTTATGCGCGAAATGTGTTCAGATTGCTTTTATATTGCATTTGGCACATGGTGACGATTATCTCGAGAGTGCAAAGTAGCCAAATGAAACTTTTACTGGATTTCCACTTATTTTATCAAATCTCATCTCCACCACACAGGACAATTTGCATCTGTTATAGTTTTGGAGAAAATTGTAGTAATTTCATTTATGCGCAAAATGTGTTCAGATTGCTTTTATATTGCATTTGGCACATGGTGACGATTATCTCGAGAGTGCAAAGTAGCCAAATGAAACTTTTACTGGATTTCCACTTATTTTATCAAATCTCATCTCCACCACACAGGACAAGTTTGCATCTGTTATACTTTTGGAGAAAATTGTGGTCATTTCATTTATGCGCGAAATGTGTTCAGATTGCTTTTATATTGCATTTGGCAAATGGTGACGATTATCTCGAGAGTGCAAAGTAGCCAAATGAAACTTTTACTGGATTTCCACTTATTTTATCAAATCTCATCACCACACAGGACAATTTGCATCTGTTATAGTTTTGGAGAAAATTGTGGTCATTTAATTTATGCGCGAAATGTGTTCAGATTGCTTTTATATTGCATTTGGCACATGGTGACGATTATCTCGAGAGTGCAAAGTAGCCAAATGAAACTTTTACTGGATTTCCACTTATTTGATCAAATCTCATCTCCACCACACAGGACAAGTTTGCATCTGTTATACTTTTGGAGAAAATTGTGGTCATTTCATTTATTCGCGAAATGTGTTCAGATTGCTTTTATATTGCATTTGGCACATGGTGACGATTATCTCGAGAGTGCAAAGTAGCCAAATGAAACTTTTACTGGATTTCCACTTATTTGATCAAATCTCATCTCCACCACACAGGACAAAATTGCATCTGTTATAGTTTGGAGAAAATTGTGGTCATTTCATTTATGCACGAAATGTGTTCAGATTGCTTTTATATTGCATTTGGCACATGGTGACGATTATCTCGAGAGTGCAAAGTAGCCAAATGAAACTTTTACTGGATTTCCACTTATTTTATCAAATCTCGTCTCCACCACACAGGACAAGTTTGCATCTGTTATACTTTTGGAGAAAATTGTTGTCATTTCATTTATGCGGGAAATGTGTTCAGATTGCTTTTATATTGCATTTGGCACATGGTGACGATTATCTCGAGAGTGCAAAGTAGCCAAATGAAACTTTTACTGGATTTCCACTTATTTTATCAAATTTCATCTCCACCACACAGGACAATTTGCATCTGTTATAGTTTTGGAGAAAATTGTGGTAATTTCATTTATGCGCAAAATGTGTTCAGATTGCTTTTATATTGCATTTGGCACATGGTGACGATTATCTCGAGAGTGCAAAGTAGCCAAACGAAACTTTTACTGGATTTCCACTTATTTTATCAAATCTCATCACCACCACACAGGAAAAGTTTGCATCTGTTATACTTTTGGAGAAAATTGTGGTCATTTCAATTATGCGCGAAATGTGTTCAGATTGCTTTTATATTGCATTTGGCACATGGTGACGATTATCTCGAGAGTGCAAAGTAGCCAAATGAAACTTTTACTGGTTTTCCACTTATTTTATCAAATCTCATCACCACACAGGACAATTTGCATCTGTTATAGTTTTGGAGAAAATTGTGGTCATTTCATTTATGCGCGAAATGTGTTCAGATTGCTTTTATATTGCATTTGGCACATGGTGACGATTATCTCGAGAGTGCAAAGTAGCCAAATGAAACTTTTACTGGATTTCCACTTATTTGATCAAATCTCATCTCCACCACACAGGACAAGTTTGCATCTGTTATAGTTTGGAGAAAATTGTGGTCATTTAATTTATGCGCGAAATGTGTTCAGATTGCTTTTATATTGCATTTGGCACATGGTGACGATTATCTCGAGAGTGCAAAGTAGCCAAACGAAACCTTTACTGGATTTCCACTTATTTTACCAAATCTCATCTCCACCACACAGGACAAGTTTGCATCTGTTATACTTTTGGAGAAAATTGTGGTCATTTCATTTATGCGCGAAATGTGTTCAGATTGCTTTTATATTGCATTTGGCACATGGTGACGATTATCTCGAGAGTGTAAAGTAGCAAAATGAAACTTTTACTGGATTTCCACTTATTTTATCAAATCTCATCTCCACCACACAGGACAAGTTTGCATTTGTTTTAGTTTTGGAGAAAATTGGGGTCATTTCATTTATGCGCGAAATGTGTTCAGATTGCTTTTATATTGCATTTGGCACATGGTGACGATTATCTCGAGAGTGCAAAGTAGCCAAATGAAACTTTTACTGGATTTCCACTTATTTTATCAAATCTCATCTCCACCACACAGGACAAGTTTGCATCTGTTATAGTTTTGGAGAAAATTGTGGTCATTTCATTTATGCGCGAAATGTGTTCAGATTGCTTTTATATTGCATGTGGCACATGGTGATGATTATCTCGAGAGTGCAAAGTAGCCAAATGAAACTTTTACTGGATTTCCACTTATTTGACAAATCTCATCTCCACCACACAGGACAAAATTGCATCTGTTATAGTTTGGAGAAAACTGTGGTCATTTCATTTATGCGCGAAATGTGTTCAGATTGCTTTTATATTGCATTTGGCACATGGTGACGATTATCTCGAGAGTGCAAAGTAGCCAAACGAAACTTTTACTGGATTTCCACTTATTTTATCAAATCTCATCTCCACCACACAGGACAAGTTTGCATCTGTTATACTTTTGGAGAAAATTGTTGTCATTTCATTTATGCGCGAAATGTGTTCAGATTGCTTTTATATTGCATTTGGCACATGGTGACGATTATCTCGAGAGTGCAAAGTAGCCAAATGAAACTTTTACTGGATTTCCACTTATTTTATCAAATCTCATCTCCACCACACAGGACAATTTGCATCTGTTATAGTGTTGGAGAAAATTGTAGTAATTTCATTTATGCGCAAAATGTGTTCAGATTGCTTTTATATTGCATTTGGCACATGGTGACGATTATCTCGAGAGTGCAAAGTAGCCAAATAAAACTTTTACTGGATTTCCACTTATTTTATCAAATCTCATCTCCACAACACAGGACAAGTTTGCATCTGTTATACTTTTGGAGAAAATTTTGGTCATTTCATTTATGCGCGAAATGTGTTCAGATTGCTTTTATATTGCATTTGGCAAATGGTGACGATTATCTCGAGAGTGCAAAGTAGCCAAATGAAACTTTTACTGGATTTCCACTTATTTTATCAAATCTCATCACCACACAGGACAATTTGCATCTGTTATAGTTTTGGAGAAAATTGTGGTCATTTAATTTATGCGCGAAATGTGTTCAGATTGCTTTTATATTGCATTTGGCACATGGTGACGATTATCTCGAGAGTGCAAAGTAGCTAAATGAAACTTTTACTGGATTTCCACTTATTTGATCAAATCTCATCTCCACCACACAGGACAAGTTTGCATCTGTTATACTTTTGGAGAAAATTGTGGTCATTTCATTTATTCGCGAAATGTGTTCAGATTGCTTTTATATTGCATTTGGCACATGGTGACGATTATCTCGAGAGTGCAAAGTAGCCAAATGAAACTTTTACTGGATTTCCACTTATTTTATCAAATCTCATCTCCACCACACAGGACAATTTGAATCTGTTATAGTTTTGGAGAAAATTGTGGTCATTTCATTTATGCGCGAAATGTGTTCAGATTGCTTTTATATTGCATTTGGCACATGGTGACGATTATCTCGAGAGTGCAAAGTAGCCAAATGAAACTTTTACTGGATTTCCACTTATTTGATCAAATCTCATCTCCACCACACAGGACAAAATTGCATCTGTTATAGTTTGGAGAAAATTGTGGTCATTTCATTTATGCGCGAAATGTGTTCAGATTGCTTTTATATTGCATTTGGCACATGGTGACGATTATCTCGAGAGTGCAAAGTAGCCAAATGAAACTTTTACTGGATTTCCACTTATTTTATCAAATCTCATCTCCACCACACAGGACAAGTTTGCATCTGTTATACTTTTGGAGAAAATTGTTGTCATTTCATTTATGCGCGAAATGTGTTCAGATTGCTTTTATATTGCATTTGGCACATGGTGACGATTATCTCGAGAGTGCAAAGTAGCCAAATGAAACTTTTACTGGATTTCCACTTATTTTATCAAATCTCATCACCACACAGGACAAGTTTGCATCTGTTTTAGTTTTGGGGAAAATTGTGGGTATTTCATTTATGCGTGAAATGTGTTCAGATTGCTTTTATATTGCATTTGGCACATGGTGACAATTATCTCGAGAGTGCAAAGTAGCCAAATGAAACTTTTAGTGGATTTCCACTTATTTTATCAAATCTCATCTCCACCACACAGGACAAGTTTGCATCTGTTATACTTTTGGAGAAAATTGTGGTCATTTCATTTATGCGCGAAATGTGTTCAGATTGCTTTTATATTGCATTTGGCACATGGTGACGATTATCTCGAGAGTGCAAAGTAGCCAAATGAAACTTTTACTGGATTTCCACTTATTTGATCAAATCTCATCTCCACCACACAGGACAAGTTTGCATCTGTTATAGTTTTGGAGAAAATTGTGGTCATTTCATTTATGCGCGAAATGTGTTCAGATTGCTTTTATATTGCATTTGGCACATGGTGACGATTATCTCGAGAGTGCAAAGTAGCCAAATGAAACTTTTACTGGATTTCCACTTATTTTATCAAATCTCATCTCCACCACACAGGACAAGTTTGCATCTGTTATAGTTTTGGAGAAAATTGTGGTCATTTCATTTATGCGCGAAATGTGTTCAGATTGCTTTTATATTGCATTTGGCACATGGTGACGATTATCTCGAGAGTGCAAAGTAGCCAAATGAAACTTTTACTGGATTTCCACTTATTTGATCAAATCTCATCTCCACCACACAGGACAATTTGCATCTGTTATAGTTTTGTAGAAAATTGTGGTCATTTCATTTATGCGCAAAATGTGTTCAGATTGCTTTTATATTGCATTTGGCACATGGTGACGATTATCTCGAGAGTGCAAAGTAGCCAAACAAAACTTTTACTGGATTTCCACTTATTTTATCAAGTCTCATCTCCACCACACAGGACAAGTTTGCATCTGTTATACTTTTGGAGAAAATTGTGGGTATTTCATTTATGCGTGAAATGTGTTCAGATTGCTTTTATATTGCATTTGGCACATGGTGACGATTATCTCGAGAGTGCAAAGTAGCCAAATGAAACTTTTACTGGATTTCCACTTATTAGATCAAATCTCATCTCCACCACACAGGACAAAATTGCATCTGTTATAGTTTGGAGAAAATTGTGGTCATTTCATTTATGCGCGAAATGTGTTCAGATTGCTTTTATATTGCATTTGGCACATGGTGACGATTATCTCGAGAGTGCAAAGTAGCCAAACGAAACTTTTACTGGATTTCCACTTATTTTATCACATCTCATCTCCACCACACAGGACAAGTTTGCATCTGTTATACTTTTGGAGAAAATTGTTGTCATTTCATTTATGCGCGAAATGTGTTCAGATTGCTTTTATATTGCATTTGGCACATGGTGACGATTATCTCGAGAGTGCAAAGTAGCCAAATGAAACTTTTACTGGATTTCCACTTATTTTATCAAATCTCATCTCCACCACACAGGACAATTTGCATCTGTTATAGTTTTGGAGAAAATTGTAGTAATTTCATTTATGCGCAAAATGTGTTCAGATTGCTTTTATATTGCATTTGGCACATGGTGACGATTATCTCGAGAGTGCAAAGTAGCCAAACGAAAATTTTACTGGATTTCCACTTATTTTATCAAATCTCATCTCCACCACACAGGACAAGTTTGCATCTGTTATACTTTTGGAGAAAATTGTGGTCATTTTATTTATGCGCGAAATGTGTTCAGATTGCTTTTATATTGCATTTGGCACATGGTGACGATTATCTCGAGAGTGCAAAGTAGCCAAATGAAACTTTTACTGGATTTCCACTTATTTGATCAAATCTCATCTCCACCACACAGGACAAGTTTGCATCTGTTATACTTTTGGAGAAAATTGTGGTCATTTCATTTATTCGCGAAATGTGTTCAGATTGCTTTTAAATTGCATTTGGCACATGATGACGATTATCTCGAGAGTGCAAAGTAGCCAAATGAAACTTTTACTGGATTTCCACTTATTTTATCAAATCTCATCTCTACCACACAGGACAAGTTTGCATTTGTTATAGTTTTGGAGAAAATTGTGGTCATTTCATTTATGCGTGAAATGTGTTCAGATTGCTTTTATACTGCATTTGGCACATGGTGACAATTATCTCGAGAGTGCAAAGTAGCCAAATGAAACTTTTACTGGATTTCCACTTATTTTATCAAGTCTCATCTCCACCACACAGGACAAGTTTGCATCTGTTTTAGTTTTGGAGAAAATTGTGGGTATTTCATTTATGCGTGAAATGTGTTCAGATTGCTTTTATACTGCATTTGGCACATGGTGACATTTATCTCGAGAGTGCAAAGTAGCCAAATGAAACTTTTACTGGATTTCCAGTTATTTTATCAAGTCTTATCTCCACCACACAGGACAAGTTTGCATCTGTTTTAGTTTTGGAGAAAATTGTGGGTATTTCATTTATGCGTGAAATGTGTTCAGATTGCTTTTATATTGCATTTGGCACATGGTGACGATTATCTCGAGAGTGCAAAGTAGCCAAATGAAACTTTTACTGGATTTCCACTTATTTGATCAAATCTCATCTCCACCACACAGGACAAGTTTGCATCTGTTATAGTTTGGAGAAAATTGTGGTCATTTCATTTATGCGCGAAATGTGTTCAGATTGCTTTTATATTGCATTTGGCACATGGTGACGATTATCTAGAGAGTGCAAAGTAGCAAAATGAAACTTTTACTGGATTTCCACTTATTTTATTAAATCTCATCTCCACCACACAGGACAAGTTTGCATTTGTTTCAGTTTTGGAGAAAATTGTGGTCATTTCATTTATGCGCGAAATGTGTTCAGATTGCTTTTATATTGCATTTGGCACATGGTGACGATTATCTCGAGAGTGCAAAGTAGCCAAATGAAACTTTTACTGGATTTCCACTTATTTTATCAAATCTCATCTCCACCACACAGGAAAAGTTTGCATCTGTTATAGTTTTGGAGAAAATTGTGGTCATTTCATTTATGCGCGAAATGTGTTCAGATTGCTTTTATATTGCATTTGGCACATGGTGACGATTATCTCGAGAGTGCAAAGTAGCAAAATGAAACTTTTACTGGATTTCCACTTATTTTTTCAAATCTCATCTCCACCACACAGGACATGTTTGCATCTGTTATAGTTTTGGAGAAAATTGTGGTCATTTCATTTATGCGCGAAATGTGTTCAGATTGCTTTTATATTGCATTTGGCACATGGTGACGATTATCTCGAGAGTGCAAAGTAGCCAAATGAAACTTTTACTGGATTTCCACTTATTTTATCAAATCTCATCTCCACCACACAGGACAAGTTTGCATCTGTTATAGTTTTGGAGAAAATTGTGGTCATTTCATTTATGCGCGAAATGTGTTCAGATTGCTTTTATATTGCATTTGGCACATGGTGACGATTATCTCGAGAGTGCAAAGTAGCCAAATGAAACTTTTACTGGATTTCCACTTATTTGATCAAATCTCATCTCCACCAAACAGGACAATTTGCATCTGTTATAGTTTTGTAGAAAATTGTGGTCATTTCATTTATGCGCAAAATGTGTTCAGATTGCTTTTATATTGCATTTGGCACATGGTGACGATTATCTCGAGAGTGCAAAGTAGCCAAACGAAACTTTTACTGGATTTCCACTTATTTTATCAAGTCTCATCTCCACCACACAGGACAAGTTTGCATCTGTTATACTTTTGGAGAAAATTGTGGGTATTTCATTTATGCGTGAAATGTGTTCAGATTGCTTTTATATTGCATTTGGCACATGGTGACAATTATCTCGAAAGTGCAAAGTAGCCAAATGAAACTTTTACTGGATTTCCACTTATTTTATCAAATCTCATCTCCACCACACAGGACAAGTTTGCATCTGTTATACTTTTGGAGAAAATTGTGGTCATTTCATTTATGCGCGAAATGTGTTCAGATTGCTTTTATATTGCATTTGGCACATGGTGACGATTATCTCGAGAGTGCAAAGTAGCCAAATGAAACTTTTACTGGATTTCCACTTATTTGATCAAATCTCATCTCCACCACACAGGACAAGTTTGCATCTGTTATAGTTTGGAGAAAATTGTGGTCATTTCATTTATGCGCGAAATGTGTTCAGATTGCTTTTATATTGCATTTGGCACATGGTGACGATTATCTCGAGAGTGCAAAGTAGCCAAACGAAACTTTTACTGGATTTCCACTTATTTTATCAAATCTCATCTCCACCACACAGGACAAGTTTGCATCTGTTATACTTTTGGTGAAAATTGTGGTCATTTCATTTATTCGCGAAATGTGTTCAGATTGCTTTTATATTGCATTTGGCACATGGTGACGATTATCTCGAGAGTGCAAAGTAGCCAAATGAAACTTTTACTGGATTTCCACTTATTTGATCAAATCTCATCTCCACCACACAGGACAAGTTTGCATCTGTTATAGTTTTGGAGAAAATTGTGGTCATTTCATTTATGCGCGAAATGTGTTCAGATTGCTTTTATACTGCATTTGGCACATGGTGACAATTATCTCGAGAGTGCAAAGTAGCCAAATGAAACTTTTACTGGATTTCCACTTATTTTATCAAATCTCATCTCCACCACACAGGACAAGTTTGCATCTGTTATACTTTTGGAGAAAATTGTGGTCATTTCATTTATGCGCGAAATGTGTTCAGATTGCTTTTATATTCCATTTGGCACATGGTGACGATTATCTCGAGAGTGCAAAGTAGCCAAATGAAACTTTTACTGGATTTCCACTTATTTGATCAAATCTCATCTCCACCACACAGGACAAGTTTGCATCTGTTATAGTTTGGAGAAAATTGTGGTCATTTCATTTATGCGCGAAATGTGTTCAGATTGCTTTTATATTGCATTTGGCACATGGTGACGATTATCTCGAGAGTGCAAAGTAGCCAAACGAAACTTTTACTGGATTTACACTTATTTTATCAAATCTCATCTCCACCACACAGGACAAGTTTGCATCTGTTATACTTTTGGAGAAAATTGTGGTCATTTCATTTATTCGCGAAATGTGTTCAGATTGCTTTTATATTGCATTTGGCACATGGTGACGATTATCTCGAGAGTGCAAAGTAGCCAAATGAAACTTTTACTGGATTTCCACTTATTTTATCAAATCTCATCTCCACCACACAGGACAAGTTTGCATTTGTTATAGTTTTGGAGAAAATTGTGGTCATTTCATTTATGCGTGAAATGTGTTCAGATTGCTTTTATACTGCATTTGGCACATGGTGACAATTATCTCGAGAGTGCAAAGTAGCCAAATGAAACTTTTACTGGATTTCCACTTATTTTATCAAGTCTCATCTCCACCACACAGGACAAGTTTGCATCTGTTTTAGTTTTGGAGAAAATTGTGGGTATTTCATTTATGCGTGAAATGTGTTCAGATTGCTTTTATATTGCATTTGGCACATGGTGACGATTATCTCGAGAGTGCAAAGTAGCAAAATGAAACTTTTACTGGATTTCCACTTATTTTTTCAAATCTCATCTCCTCCAGACAGGACAAGTTTGCATCTGTTATAGTTTTGGAGAAAATTGTGGTCATTTCATTTATGCGCAAAATGTGTTCAGATTGCTTTTATATTGCATTTGGCACATGGTGACGATTATCTCGAGAGTGCAAAGTAGCCAAATGAAACTTTTACTGGATTTCCACTTATTTTATCAAATCTCATCTCCACCACACAGGACAAGTTTGCATCTGTTATAGTTTTGGAGAAAATTGTGGTCATTTCATTTATGCGCGAAATGTGTTCAGATTGCTTTTATATTGCATTTGGCACATGGTGACGATTATCTCGAGAGTGCAAAGTAGCCAAATGAAACTTTTACTGGATTTCCACTTATTTTATCAAATCTCATCTCCACCACACAGGACAAGTTTGCATCTGTTTTAGTTTTGGAGAAAATTGTGGGTATTTCATTTATGCGTGAAATGTGTTCAGATTGCTTTTATATTGCATTTGGCACATGGTGACGATTATCTCGAGAGTGCAAAGTAGCCAAATGAAACTTTTACTGGATTTCCACTTATTTGATCAAATCTCATCTCCACCACACAGGACAAGTTTGCATCTGTTATAGTTTTGGAGAAAATTGTGGTCATTTCATTTATGCGCGAAATGTGTTCAGATTGCTTTTATATTGCATTTGGCACATGGTGACGATTATCTCGAGAGTGCAAAGTAGCCAAATGAAACTTTTACTGGATTTCCACTTATTTTATCAAATCTCATCTCCACCACACAGGACAAGTTTGCATCTGTTATAGTTTTGGAGAAAATTGTGGTAATTTCATTTATGCACGAAATGTGTTCAGATTGCTTTTATATTGCATTTGGCACATGGTGACGATTATCTCGAGAGTGTAAAGTAGCCAAATGAAACTTTTACTGGATTTCCACTTATTTTATCAAGTCTCATCTCCACCACACAGGACAAGTTTGCATCTGTTTTAGTTTTGGAGAAAATTGTGGGTATTTCATTTATGCGTGAAATGTGTTCAGATTGCTTTTATATTGCATTTGGCACATGGTGACGATTATCTCGAGAGTGCAAAGTAGCAAAATGAAACTTTTACTGGATTTCCACTTATTTTTTCAAATCTCATCTCCTCCAGACAGGACAAGTTTGCATCTGTTATAGTTTTGGAGAAAATTGTGGTCATTTCATTTATGCGCAAAATGTGTTCAGATTGCTTTTATATTGCATTTGGCACATGGTGACGATTATCTCGAGAGTGCAAAGTAGCCAAATGAAACTTTTACTGGATTTCCACTTATTTTATCAAATCTCATCTCCACCACACAGGACAAGTTTGCATCTGTTATAGTTTTGGAGAAAATTGTGGTCATTTCATTTATGCGCGAAATGTGTTCAGATTGCTTTTATATTGCATTTGGCACATGGTGACGATTATCTCGAGAGTGCAAAGTAGCCAAACGAAAATTTTACTGGATTTCCACTTATTTTATCAAATCTCATCTCCACCACACAGGACAAGTTTGCATCTGTTATAGTTTGGAGAAAATTGTGGTCATTTCATTTATGCGCGAAATGTGTTCAGATTGCTTTTATATTGCATTTGGCACATGGTGACGATTATCTCGAGAGTGCAAAGTAGCCAAACGAAACTTTTACTGGATTTCCACTTATTTTATCAAATCTCATCTCCACCACACAGGACAAGTTTGCATCTGTTATACTTTTGGAGAAAATTGTGGTCATTTCATTTATTCGCGAAATGTGTTCAGATTGCTTTTATATTGCATTTGGCACATGATGACGATTATCTCGAGAGTGCAAAGTAGCCAAATGAAACTTTTACTGGATTTCCACTTATTTTATCAAATCTCATCTCCACCACACAGGACAAGTTTGCATTTGCTATAGTTTTGGAGAAAATTGTGGTCATTTCATTTATGCGTGAAATGTGTTCAGATTGCTTTTATATTGCATTTGGCACATGGTGACGATTATCTCGAGAGTGCAAAGTAGCCAAACGAAAATTTTACTGGATTTCCACTTATTTTATCAAATCTCATCTCCACCACACAGGAAAAGTTTGCATCTGTTATACTTTTGGAGAAAATTGTGGTCATTTCAATTATGCGCGAAATGTGTTCAGATTGCTTTTATATTGCATTTGGCACATGGTGACGATTATCTCGAGAGTGCAAAGTAGCCAAATGAAACTTTTACTGGATTTCCACTTATTTGATCAAATCTCATCTCCACCACACAGGACAAGTTTGCATCTGTTATAGTTTGGAGAAAATTGTGGTCATTTCATTTATGCGCGAAATGTGTTCAGATTGCTTTTATATTGCATTTGGCACATGGTGACGATTATCTCGAGAGTGCAAAGTAGCCAAACGAAACTTTTACTGGATTTCCACTTATTTTATCAAATCTCATCTCCACCACACAGGACAAGTTTGCATTTGTTATAGTTTTGGAGAAAATTGTGGTCATTTCATTTATGCGTGAAATGTGTTCAGATTGCTTTTATACTGCATTTGGCACATGGTGACAATTATCTCGAGAGTGCAAAGTAGCCAAATGAAACTTTTACTGGATTTCCACTTATTTTATCAAGTCTCATCTCCACCACACAGGACAAGTTTGCATCTGTTTTAGTTTTGGAGAAAATTGTGGGTATTTCATTTATGCGTGAAATGTGTTCAGATTGCTTTTATACTGCATTTGGCACATGGTGACAATTATCTCGAGAGTGCAAAGTAGCCAAATGAAACTTTTACTGGATTTCAACTTATTTTATCAAGTCTCATCTCCACCACACAGGACAAGTTTGCATCTGTTTTAGTTTTGGAGAAAATTGTGGGTATTTCATTTATGCGTGAAATGTGTTCAGATTGCTTTTATATTGCATTTGGCACATGGTGACGATTATCTCGAGAGTGCAAAGTAGCCAAATGAAACATTTACTGGATTTCCACTTATTTGATCAAATCTCATCTCCACCACACAGGACAAGTTTGCATTTGTTACAGTTTTGGAGAAAATTGTGGTCATTTCATTTATGCGCGAAATGTGTTCAGATTGCTTTTATATTGCATTTGGCACATGGTGACGATTATCTCGAGAGTGCAAAGTAGCCAAATGAAACGTTTACTGGATTTCCACTTATTTTATCAAATCTCATCTCCACCACACAGGACAAGTTTGCATCTGTTATAGTTTTGGAGAAAATTCTGGTCATTTCATTTATGCGCGAAATGTGTTCAGATTGTTTTTATATTGCATTTGGCACATGGTGACGATTATCTCGAGAGTGCAAAGTAGCAAAATGAAACTTTTACTGGATTTCCACTTATTTTTTCAAATCTCATCTCCACCACACAGGACAAGTTTGCATCTGTTATAGTTTTGGAGAAAATTGTGGTCATTTCATTTATGCGCGAAATGTGTTCAGATTGCTTTTATATTGCATTTGGCACATGGTGACGATTATCTCGAGAGTGCAAAGTAGCCAAATGAAACTTTTACTGGATTTCCACTTATTTTATCAAATCTCATCACCACACAGGACAAGTTTGCATCTGTTATAGTTTTGGAGAAAATTGTGGTCATTTCATTTATGCGCGAAA
The DNA here is from genome assembly GCF_048569485.1 of Anomaloglossus baeobatrachus. Taxonomy (NCBI): domain Eukaryota; kingdom Metazoa; phylum Chordata; class Amphibia; order Anura; family Aromobatidae; genus Anomaloglossus; species Anomaloglossus baeobatrachus. The sequence continues at coordinate 110,569,208 of NC_134360.1, forward strand.
TGTGTTCAGATTGCTTTTATATTGAATTTGGCACATGGTGACGATTATCTCGAGAGTGCAAAGGAGCCAAATGAAACTTTTACTGGATTTCCACTTATTTGATCAAATCTCATCTCCACCAAACAGGACAATTTGCATCTGTTATAGTTTTGTAGAAAATTGTGGTCATTTTATTTATGCGCAAAATGTGTTCAGATTGCTTTTATATTGCATTTGGCACATGGTGACGATTATCTCGAGAGTGCAAAGTAGCCAAACGAAACTTTTACTGGATTTCCACTTATTTTATCAAGTCTCATCTCCACCACACAGGACAAGTTTGCATCTGTTATACTTTTGGAGAAAATTGTGGGTATTTCATTTATGCGTGAAATGTGTTCAGATTGCTTTTATATTGCATTTGGCACATGGTGACAATTATCTCGAAAGTGCAAAGTAGCCAAATGAAACTTTTACTGGATTTCCACTTATTTTATCAAATCTCATCTCCACCACACAGGACCAGTTTGCATCTGTTATACTTTTGGAGAAAATTGTGGTCATTTAATTTATGCGCGAAATGTGTTCAGATTGCTTTTATATTGCATTTGGCACATGGTGACGATTATCTCGAGAGTGCAAAGTAGCCAAACGAAACTTTTACTGGATTTCCACTTATTTTATCAAATCTCATCTCCACCACACAGGACAAGTTTGCATCTGTTATACTTTTGGAGAAAATTGTGGTCATTTCATTTATTCGCGAAATGTGTTCAGATTGCTTTTATATTGCATTTGGCACATGATGACGATTATCTCGAGAGTGCAAAGTAGCCAAATGAAACTTTTACTGGATTTCCACTTATTTTATCAAATCTCATCTCCACCACACAGGACAAGTTTGCATTTGTTATAGTTTTGGAGAAAATTGTGGTCATTTCATTTATGCGTGAAATGTGTTCAGATTGCTTTTATACTGCATTTGGCACATGGTGACAATTATCTCGAGAGTGCAAAGTAGCCAAATGAAACTTTTACTGGATTTCCACTTATTTTATCAAGTCTCATCTCCACCACACAGGACAAGTTTGCATCTGTTTTAGTTTTGGAGAAAATTGTGGGTATTTCATTTATGCGTGAAATGTGTTCAGATTGCTTTTATACTGCATTTGGCACATGGTGACAATTATCTCGAGAGTGCAAAGTAGCCAAATGAAACTTTTACTGGATTTCCACTTATTTTATCAAGTCTCATCTCCACCACACAGGACAAGTTTGCATCTGTTTTAGTTTTGGAGAAAATTGTGGGTATTTCATTTATGCGTGAAATGTGTTCAGATTGCTTTTATATTGCATTTGGCACATGGTGACGATTATCTCGAGAGTGCAAAGTAGCCAAATGAAACTTTTACTGGATTTCCACTTATTTGATCAAATCTCATCTCCACCACACAGGACAAGTTTGCATCTGTTATAGTTTGGAGAAAATTGTGGTCATTTCATTTATGCGCGAAATGTGTTCAGATTGCTTTTATATTGCATTTGGCACATGGTGATGATTATCTAGAGAGTGCAAATTAGCAAAATGAAACTTTTACTGGGTTTCCACTTATTTTATTAAATCTCATCTCCACCACACAGGACAAGTTTGCATTTGTTTCAGTTTTGGAGAAAATTGTGGTCATTTCATTTATGCGCGAAATGTGTTCAGATTGCTTTTATATTGCATTTGGCACATGGTGACGATTATCTCGAGAGTGCAAAGTAGCCAAACGAAACTTTTACTGGATTTCCACTTATTTTATCAAGTCTCATCTCCACCACACAGGACAAGTTTGCATCTGTTATACTTTTGGAGAAAATTGTGGGTATTTCATTTATGCGTGAAATGTGTTCAGATTGCTTTTATATTGCATTTGGCACATGGTGACAATTATCTCGAAAGTGCAAAGTAGCCAAATGAAACTTTTACTGGATTTCCACTTATTTTATCAAATCTCATCTCCACCACACAGGACAAGTTTGCATCTGTTATACTTTTGGAGAAAATTGTGGTCATTTAATTTATGCGCGAAATGTGTTCAGATTGCTTTTATATTGCATTTGGCACATGGTGACGATTATCTCGAGAGTGCAAAGTAGCCAAACGAAACTTTTACTGGATTTCCACTTATTTTATCAAATCTCATCTCCACCACACAGGACAAGATTGCATCTGTTATACTTTTGGAGAAAATTGTGGTCATTTCATTTATTCGCGAAATGTGTTCAGATTGCTTTTATATTGCATTTGGCACATGATGACGATTATCTCGAGAGTGCAAAGTAGCCAAATGAAACTTTTACTGGATTTCCACTTATTTTATCAAATCTCATCTCCACCACACAGGACAAGTTTGCATTTGTTATAGTTTTGGAGAAAATTGTGGTCATTTCATTTATGCGTGAAATGTGTTCAGATTGCTTTTATACTGCATTTGGCACATGGTGACAATTATCTCGAGAGTGCAAAGTAGCCAAATGAAACTTTTACTGGATTTCCACTTATTTTATCAAGTCTCATCTCCACCACACAGGACAAGTTTGCATCTGTTTTAGTTTTGGAGAAAATTGTGGGTATTTCATTTATGCGTGAAATGTGTTCAGATTGCTTTTCTACTGCATTTGGCACATGGTGACAATTATCTCGAGAGTGCAAAGTAGCCAAATGAAACTTTTACTGGATTTCCACTTATTTTATCAAGTCTCATCTCCACCACACAGCACAAGTTTGCATCTGTTTTAGTTTTGGAGAAAATTGTGGGTATTTCATTTATGCGTGAAATGTGTTCAGATTGCTTTTATATTGCATTTGGCACATGGTGACGATTATCTCGAGAGTGCAAAGTAGCCAAATGAAACTTTTACTGGATTTCCACTTATTTGATCAAATCTCATCTCCACCACACAGGACAAGTTTGCATCTGTTATAGTTTGGAGAAAATTGTGGTCATTTCATTTATGCGCGAAATGTGTTCAGATTGCTTTTATATTGCATTTGGCACATGGTGACGATTATCTAGAGAGTGCAAATTAGCAAAATGAAACTTTTACTGGGTTTCCACTTATTTTATTAAATCTCATCTCCACCACACAGGACAAGTTTGCATTTGTTTCAGTTTTGGAGAAAATTGTGGTCATTTCATTTATGCGCGAAATGTGTTCAGATTGCTTTTATATTGCATTTGGCACATGGTGACGATTATCTCGAGAGTGCAAAGTAGCCAAATGAAACTTTTACTGGATTTCCACTTATTTTTTCAAATCTCATCTCCACCACACAGGACAAGTTTGCATCTGTTATAGTTTTGGAGAAAATTGTGGTCATTTAATTTATGCGCGAAATGTGTTCAGATTGCTTTTATATTGCATTTGGCACATGGTGACGATTATCTCGAGAGTGCAAAGTAGCCAAATGAAACTTTTACTGGATTTCCACTTATTTTATCAAATCTCATCTCCACCACACAGGACAAATTTGCATCTGTTATAGTTTTGGAGAAAATTGTGGGTATTTCATTTATGCGTGAAATGTGTTCAGATTGCTTTTATATTGCATTTGGCACATGGTGACAATTATCTCGAAAGTGCAAAGTAGCCAAATGAAACTTTTACTGGATTTCCACTTATTTTATCAAATCTCATCTCCACCACACAGGACAAGTTTGCATCTGTTATACTTTTGGAGAAAATTGTGGTCATTTCATTTATGCGCGAAATGTGTTCAGATTGCTTTTATATTGCATTTGGCACATGGTGACGATTATCTCGAGAGTGCAAAGTAGCCAAATGAAACTTTTACTGGATTTCCACTTATTTGATCAAATCTCATCTCCACCACACAGGACAAGTTTGCATCTGTTATAGTTTGGAGAAAATTGTGGTCATTTCATTTATGCGCGAAATGTGTTCAGATTGCTTTTATATTGCATTTGGCACATGGTGACGATTATCTCGAGAGTGCAAAGTAGCCAAACGAAACTTTTACTGGATTTCCACTTATTTTATCAAATCTCATCTCCACCACACAGGACAAGTTTGCATCTGTTATACTTTTGGTGAAAATTGTGGTCATTTCATTTATTCGCGAAATGTGTTCAGATTGCTTTTATATTGCATTTGGCACATGGTGACGATTATCTCGAGAGTGCAAAGTAGCCAAATGAAACTTTTACTGGATTTCCACTTATTTGATCAAATCTCATCTCCACCACACAGGACAAGTTTGCATCTGTTATAGTTTTGGAGAAAATTGTGGTCATTTCATTTATGCGCGAAATGTGTTCAGATTGCTTTTATACTGCATTTGGCACATGGTGACAATTATCTCGAGAGTGCAAAGTAGCCAAATGAAACTTTTACTGGATTTCTACTTATTTTATCAAATCTCATCTCCACCACACAGGACAAGTTTGCATCTGTTATACTTTTGGAGAAAATTGTGGTCATTTCATTTGTGCGCGAAATGTGTTCAGATTGCTTTTATATTCCATTTGGCACATGGTGACGATTATCTCGAGAGTGCAAAGTAGCCAAATGAAACTTTTACTGGATTTCCACTTATTTGATCAAATCTCATCTCCACCACACAGGACAAGTTTGCATCTGTTATACTTTTGGAGAAAATTGTGGTCATTTCATTTATGCGCGAAATGTGTTCAGATTGCTTTTATATTGCATTTGGCACATGGTGACGATTATCTCGAGAGTGCAAAGTAGCCAAATGAAACTTTTACTGGATTTCCACTTATTTTATCAAATCTCATCTCCACCACACAGGACAAGTTTGCATTTGTTATAGTTTTGGAGAAAATTGTGGTCATTTCATTTATGCGTGAAATGTGTTCAGATTGCTTTTATACTGCATTTGGCACATGGTGACAATTATCTCGAGAGTGCAAAGTAGCCAAATGAAACTTTTACTGGATTTCCACTTATTTTATCAAGTCTCATCTCCACCACACAGGACAAGTTTGCATCTGTTTTAGTTTTGGAGAAAATTGTGGGTATTTCATTTATGCGTGAAATGTGTTCAGATTGCTTTTATATTGCATTTGGCACATGGTGACGATTATCTCGAGAGTGCAAAGTAGCAAAATGAAACTTTTACTGGATTTCCACTTATTTTTTCAAATCTCATCTCCTCCAGACAGGACAAGTTTGCATCTGTTATAGTTTTGGAGAAAATTGTGGTCATTTCATTTATGCGCAAAATGTGTTCAGATTGCTTTTATATTGCATTTGGCACATGGTGACGATTATCTCAAGAGTGCAAACTAGCCAAATGAAACTTTTACTGGATTTCCACTTATTTTATCAAATCTCATCTCCACCACACAGGACAAGTTTGCATCTGTTATAGTTTTGGAGAAAATTGTGGTCATTTAATTTATGCGCGAAATGTGTTCAGATTGCTTTTATATTGCATTTGGCACATGGTGACGATTATCTCGAGAGTGCAAAGTAGCCAAATGAAACTTTTACTGGATTTCCACTTATTTTATCAAATCTCATCTCCACCACACAGGACAAGTTTGCATCTGTTTTAGTTTTGGAGAAAATTGTGGGTATTTCATTTATGCGTGAAATGTGTTCAGATTGCTTTTATATTGCATTTGGCACATGGTGACGATTATCTCGAGAGTGCAAAGTAGCCAAATGAAACTTTTACTGGATTTCCACTTATTTGATCAAATCTCATCTCCACCACACAGGACAAGTTTGCATCTGTTATAGTTTTGGAGAAAATTGTGGTCATTTCATTTATGCGCGAAATGTGTTCAGATTGCTTTTATATTGCATTTGGCACATGGTGACGATTATCTCGAGAGTGCAAAGTAGCCAAATGAAACTTTTACTGGATTTCCACTTATTTTATCAAATCTCATCTCCACCACACAGGACAAGTTTGCATCTGTTATAGTTTTGGAGAAAATTGTGGTCATTTCATTTATGCACGAAATGTGTTCAGATTGCTTTAATATTGCATTTGGCACAAGGTGACGATTATCTCGAGAGTGCAAAGTAGCCAAATGAAACTTTTACTGGATTTCCACTTATTTTATCAAGTCTCATCTCCACCACACAGGACAAGTTTGCATCTGTTTTAGTTTTGGAGAAAATTGTGGGTATTTCATTTATGCGTGAAATGTGTTCAGATTGCTTTTATATTGCATTTGGCACATGGTGACGATTATCTCGAGAGTGCAAAGTAGCAAAATGAAACTTTTACTGGATTTCCACTTATTTTTTCAAATCTCATCTCCTCCAGACAGGACAAGTTTGCATCTGTTATAGTTTTGGAGAAAATTGTGGTCATTTCATTTATGCGCAAAATGTGTTCAGATTGCTTTTATATTGCATTTGGCACATGGTGACGATTATCTCGAGAGTGCAAAGTAGCCAAATGAAACTTTTACTGGATTTCCACTTATTTTATCAAATCTCATCTCTACCACACAGGACAAGTTTGCATCTGTTTTAGTTTTGGAGAAAATTGTGGGTATTTCATTTATGCGTGAAATGTGTTCAGATTGCTTTTATATTGCATTTGGCACATGGTGACGATTATCTCGAGAGTGCAAAGTAGCAAAATGAAACTTTTACTGGATTTCCACTTATTTTTTCAAATCTCATCTTCTCCAGACAGGACAAGTTTGCATCTGTTATAGTTTTGGAGAAAATTGTGGTCATTTCATTTATGCGCAAAATGTGTTCAGATTGCTTTTATATTGCATTTGGCACATGGTGACGATTATCTCGAGAGTGCAAAGTAGCCAAATGAAACTTTTACTGGATTTCCACTTATTTTATCAAATCTCATCTCCACCACACAGGACAAGTTTGCATCTCTTATAGTTTTGGAGAAAATTGTGGTCATTTCATTTATGCGCGAAATGTGTTCAGATTGCTTTTATATTGCATTTGGCACATGGTGACGATTATCTCGAGAGTGCAAAGTAGCCAAATGAAACTTTTACTGGATTTCCACTTATTTTATCAAATCTCATCTCCACCACACAGGACAAGTTTGCATCTGTTATAGTTTTGGAGAAAATTGTGGTCATTTCATTTATGCACGAAATGTGTTCAGATTGCTTTTATATTGCATTTGGCACATGGTGACGATTATCTCGAGAGTGCAAAGTAGCCAAATGAAACTTTTACTGGATTTCCACTTATTTTATCAAATCTCATCTCCACCACACAGGACAATTTGCATCTGTTATAGTTTTGGAGAAAATTGTGGTCATTTCATTTATGCGCGAAATGTGTTCAGATTGCTTTAATATTGCATTTGGCACATGGTGACGATTATCACGAGAGTGCAAAGTAGCCAAATGAAACTTTTACTGGATTTCCACTTATTTGATCAAATCTCATCTCCACCACACAGGACAAGTTTGCATCTGTTATAGTTTTGGAGAAAATTGTGGTCATTTCATTTATGCGTGAAATGTGTTCAGATTGCTTTTATACTGCATTTGGCACATGGTGACAATTATCTCGAGAGTGCAAAGTAGCCAAATGAAACTTTTACTGGATTTCCACTTATTTTATCAAGTCTCATCTCCACCACACAGGACAAGTTTGCATCTGTTTTAGTTTTGGAGAAAATTGTGGGTATTTCATTTATGCGTGAAATGTGTTCAGATTGCTTTTATATTGCATTTGGCACATGGTGACAATTATCTCGAGAGTGCAAAGTAGCCAAATGAAACTTTTACTGGATTTCCACTTATTTTACAAATCTCATCTCCACCACACAGGACAAGTTTGCATCTGTTATACTTTTGGAGAAAATTGTGGTCATTTCATTTATGCGCGAAATGTGTTCAGATTGCTTTTATATTGCATTTGGCACATGGTGACGATTATCTCGAGAATGCAAAGTAGCCAAATGAAACTTTTACTGGATTTCCACTTATTTTATCAAATCTCATCTCCACCACACAGGACAATTTGCATCTGTTATAGTTTTGGAGAAAATTGTGGTCATTTCATTTATGCGCGAAATGTGTTCAGATTGCTTTAATATTGCATTTGGCACATGGTGACGATTATCACGAGAGTGCAAAGTAGCCAAATGAAACTTTTACTGGATTTCCACTTATTTGATGAAATCTCATCTCCACCACACAGGACAAGTTTGCATCTGTTATAGTTTGGAGAAAATTGTGGTCATTTCATTTATGCGCGAAATGTGTTCAGATTGCTTTTATATTGCATTTGGCACATGGTGACGATTATCTCGAGTGCAAAGTAGCCAAATGAAACTTTTACTGGATTTCCACTTATTTTATCAAATCTCATCTCCACCACACAGGACAAGTTTGCATCTGTTATACTTTTGGAGAAAATTGTGGTCATTTCATTTATGCGCGAAATGTGTTCAGATTGCTTTTATATTGCATTTGGCACATGGTGACGATTATCTCGAGAGTGCAAAGTAGCCAAATGAAACTTTTACTGGATTTCCACTTATTTGATCAAATCTCATCTCCACCACACAGGACAAGTTTGCATCTGTTATAGTTTTGGAGAAAATTGTTGTCATTTCATTTATGCGCGAAATGTGTTCAGATTGCTTTTATATTGCATTTGGCACATGGTGACGATTATCTCGAGAGTGCAAAGTAGCCAAATGAAACTTTTACTGGATTTCCACTTATTTTATCAAATCTCATCTCCACCACACAGGACAAGTTTGCATCTGTTATAGTTTTGGAGAAAATTGTGGTCATTTCATTTATGCACGAAATGTGTTCAGATTGCTTTAATATTGCATTTGGCACATGGTGACGATTATCTCGAGAGTGCAAAGTAGCCAAATGAAACTTTTACTGGATTTCCACTTATTTTATCAAGTCTCATCTCCACCACACAGGACAAGTTTGCATCTGTTTTAGTTTTGGAGAAAATTGTGGGTATTTCATTTATGCGTGAAATGTGTTCAGATTGCTTTTATATTGCATTTGGCACATGGTGACGATTATCTCGAGAGTGCAAAGTAGCAAAATGAAACTTTTACTGGATTTCCACTTATTTTTTCAAATCTCATCTCCTCCAGACAGGACAAGTTTGCATCTGTTATAGTTTTGGAGAAAATTGTGGTCATTTCATTTATGCGCAAAATGTGTTCAGATTGCTTTTATATTGCATTTGGCACATGGTGACGATTATCTCGAGAGTGCAAAGTAGCCAAATGAAACTTTTACTGGATTTCCACTTATTTTATCAAATCTCATCTCCACCACACAGGACAAGTTTGCATCTGTTATAGTTTTGGAGAAAATTGTGGTCATTTCATTTATGCGCGAAATGTGTTCAGATTGCTTTTATATTGCATTTGGCACATGGTGACGATTATCTCGAGAGTGCAAAGTAGCCAAATGAAACTTTTACTGGATTTCCACTTATTTTATCAAATCTCATCTCCACCACACAGGACAAGTTTGCATCTGTTTTAGTTTTGGAGAAAATTGTGGGTATTTCATTTATGCGTGAAATGTGTTCAGATTGCTTTTATATTGCATTTGGCACATGGTGACGATTATCTCGAGAGTGCAAAGTAGCAAAATGAAACTTTTACTGGATTTCCACTTATTTTTTCAAATCTCATCTTCTCCAGACAGGACAAGTTTGCATCTGTTATAGTTTTGGAGAAAATTGTGGTCATTTCATTTATGCGCAAAATGTGTTCAGATTGCTTTTATATTGCATTTGGCACATGGTGACGATTATCTCGAGAGTGCAAAGTAGCCAAATGAAACTTTTACTGGATTTCCACTTATTTTATCAAATCTCATCTCCACCACACAGGAAAAGTTTGCATCTGTTATAGTTTTGGAGAAAATTGTGGTCATTTCATTTATGCGCGAAATGTGTTCTGATTGCTTTTATATTGCATTTGGCACATGGTGACGATTATCTCGAGAGTGCAAAGTAGCCAAATGAAACTTTTACTGGATTTCCACTTATTTTATCAAATCTCATCTCCACCACACAGGACAAGTTTGCATCTGTTATAGTTTTGGAGAAAATTGTGGTCATTTCATTTATGCACGAAATGTGTTCAGATTGCTTTTATATTGCATTTGGCACATGGTGACGATTATCTCGAGAGTGCAAAGTAGCCAAATGAAACTTTTACTGGATTTCCACTTATTTTATCAAATCTCATCTCCACCACACAGGACAATTTGCATCTGTTATAGTTTTGGAGAAAATTGTGGTCATTTCATTTATGCGCGAAATGTGTTCAGATTGCTTTAATATTGCATTTGGCACATGGTGACGATTATCACGAGAGTGCAAAGTAGCCAAATGAAACTTTTACTGGATTTCCACTTATTTGATCAAATCTCATCTCCACCACACAGGACAAGTTTGCATCTGTTATAGTTTTGGAGAAAATTGTGGTCATTTCATTTATGCGTGAAATGTGTTCAGATTGCTTTTATACTGCATTTGGCACATGGTGACAATTATCTCGAGAGTGCAAAGTAGCCAAATGAAACTTTTACTGGATTTCCACTTATTTTATCAAGTCTCATCTCCACCACACAGGACAAGTTTGCATCTGTTTTAGTTTTGGAGAAAATTGTGGGTATTTCATTTATGCGTGAAATGTGTTCAGATTGCTTTTATATTGCATTTGGCACATGGTGACAATTATCTCGAGAGTGCAAAGTAGCCAAATGAAACTTTTACTGGATTTCCACTTATTTTACAAATCTCATCTCCACCACACAGGACAAGTTTGCATCTGTTATACTTTTGGAGAAAATTGTGGTCATTTCATTTATGCGCGAAATGTGTTCAGATTGCTTTTATATTGCATTTGGCACATGGTGACGATTATCTCGAGAATGCAAAGTAGCCAAATGAAACTTTTACTGGATTTCCACTTATTTTATCAAATCTCATCTCCACCACACAGGACAATTTGCATCTGTTATAGTTTTGGAGAAAATTGTGGTCATTTCATTTATGCGCGAAATGTGTTCAGATTGCTTTAATATTGCATTTGGCACATGGTGACGATTATCACGAGAGTGCAAAGTAGCCAAATGAAACTTTTACTGGATTTCCACTTATTTGATGAAATCTCATCTCCACCACACAGGACAAGTTTGCATCTGTTATAGTTTGGAGAAAATTGTGGTCATTTCATTTATGCGCGAAATGTGTTCAGATTGCTTTTATATTGCATTTGGCACATGGTGACGATTATCTCGAGTGCAAAGTAGCCAAATGAAACTTTTACTGGATTTCCACTTATTTTATCAAATCTCATCTCCACCACACAGGACAAGTTTGCATCTGTTATACTTTTGGAGAAAATTGTGGTCATTTCATTTATGCGCGAAATGTGTTCAGATTGCTTTTATATTGCATTTGGCACATGGTGACGATTATCTCGAGAGTGCAAAGTAGCCAAATGAAACTTTTACTGGATTTCCACTTATTTGATCAAATCTCATCTCCACCACACAGGACAAGTTTGCATCTGTTATACTTTTGGAGAAAATTGTTGTCATTTCATTTATGCGCGAAATGTGTTCAGATTGCTTTTATATTGCATTTGGCACATGGTGACGATTATCTCGAGAGTGCAAAGTAGCCAAATGAAACTTTTACTGGATTTCCACTTATTTTATCAAATCTCATCTCCACCACACAGGACAATTTGCATCTGTTATAGTTTTGGAGAAAATTGTGGTAATTTCATTTATGTGCAAAATGTGTTCAGATTGCTTTTATATTGCATTTGGCACATGGTGACGATTATCTCGAGAGTGCAAAGTAGCCAAACGAAAATTTTACTGGATTTCCACTTATTTTATCAAATCTCATCTCCACCACACAGGAAAAGTTTGCATCTGTTATACTTTTGGAGAAAATTGTGGTCATTTCAATTATGCGCGAAATGTGTTCAGACTGCTTTTATATTGCATTTGGCACATGGTGACGATTATCTCGAGAGTGCAAAGTAGCCAAATGAAACTTTTACTGGATTTCCACTTATTTGATCAAATCTCATCTCCACCACACAGGACAAGTTTGCATCTGTTATAGTTTGGAGAAAATTGTGGTCATTTCATTTATGCGCGAAATGTGTTCAGATTGCTTTTATATTGCATTTGGCACATGGTGACGATTATCTCGAGTGCGCAAAGTAGCCAAACGAAGCTTTTACTGGATTTCCACTTATTTTATCAAATCTCATCTCAACCACACAGGACAAGTTTGCATCTGTTATACTTTTGGAGAAAATTGTGGTCATTTTATTTATTCGCGAAATGTGTTCAGATTGCTTTTATATTGCATTTGGCACATGATGACGATTATCTCGAGAGTGCAAAGTAGCCAAATGAAACTTTTACTGGATTTCCACTTATTTTATCAAATCTCATCTCCACCACACAGGACAAGTTTGCATTTGTTATAGTTTTGGAGAAAATTGTGGTCATTTCATTTATGCGTGAAATGTGTTCAGATTGCTTTTATACTGCATTTGGCACATGGTGACAATTATCTCGAGAGTGCAAAGTAGCCAAATGAAACTTTTACTGGATTTCCACTTATTTTATCAAGTCTCATCTACACCACACAGGACAAGTTTGCATCTGTTTTAGTTTTGGAGAAAATTGTGGGTATTTCATTTATGCGTGAAATGTGTTCAGATTGCTTTTATATTGCATTTGGCACATGGTGACAATTATCTCGAGAGTGCAAAGTAGCCAAATGAAACTTTTACTGGATTTCCACTTATTTTATCAAATCTCATCTCCACCACACAGGACAAGTTTGCATCTGTTATACTTTTGGAGAAAATTGTGGTCATTTCATTTATGCGCGAAATGTGTTCAGATTGCTTTTATATTGCATTTGGCACATGGTGACGATTATCTCGAGAGTGCAAAGTAGCCAAATGAAACTTTTACTGGATTTCCACTTATTTGATCAAATCTCATCTCCACCACACAGGACAAGTTTGCATCTGTTATAGTTTTGGAGAAAATTGTGGTCATTTCATTTATGCGCGAAATGTGTTCAGATTGCTTTTATATTGCATTTGGCACATGGTGACGATTATCTCGAGAGTGCAAAGTAGCCAAATGAAACTTTTACTGGATTTCCACTTATTTTATCAAATTTCATCTCCACCACACAGGACAAGTTTGCATCTGTTATAGTTTTGGAGAAAATTGTGGTCATTTCATTTATGCGCGAAATGTGTTCAGATTGCTTTTATATTGCATTTGGCACATGGTGACGATTATCTCGAGAGTGCAAAGTAGCAAAATGAAACTTTTACTGGATTTCCACTTATTTTTTCAAATCTCATCTCCACCACACAGGACAAGTTTGCATCTGTTATAGTTTTGGAGAAAATTGTGGTCATTTCATTTATGCGCGAAATGTGTTCAGATTGCTTTTATATTGCATTTGGCACATGATGACGATTATCTCGAGAGTGCAAAGTAGCCAAATGAAACTTTTACTGGATTTCCACTTATTTTATCAAATCTCATCTCCACCACACAGGACAAGTTTGCATCTGTTATAGTTTTGGAGAAAATTGTGGTCATTTCATTTATGCGCGAAATGTGTTCAGATTGCTTTTATATTGCATTTGGCACATGGTGACGATTATCTCGAGAGTGCAAAGTAGCCAAATGAAACTTTTACTGGATTTCCACTTATTTGATCAAATCTCATCTCCACCACACAGGACAAGTTTGCATCTGTTATACTTTTGGAGAAAATTGTGGTCATTTCATTTATGCGCGAAATGTGTTCAGATTGCTTTTATATTGCATTTGGCACATGGTGACAATTATCTCGAGAGTGCAAAGTAGCCAAATGAAACTTTTACTGGATTTCCACTTATTTTATCAAATCTCATCTCCACCACACAGGACAAGTTTGCATCTGTTATAGTTTGGAGAAAATTGTGGTCATTTCATTTATGCGCGAAATGTGTTCAGATTGCTTTTATATTGCATTTGGCATATGGTGACGATTATCTCGAGAGTGCAAAGTAGCCAAACGAAACTTTTACTGGATTTCCACTTATTTTATCAAATCTCATCTCCACCACACAGGACAAGTTTGCATCTGTTATACTTTTGGAGAAAATTGTGGTCATTTCATTTATTCGCGAAATGTGTTCAGATTGCTTTTATATTGCATTTGGCACATGGTGACGATTATCTCGAGAGTGCAAAGTAGCCAAATGAAACTTTTACTGGATTTCCACTTATTTTATCAAATCTCATCTCCACCACACAGGACAAGTTTGCATTTGTTATAGTTTTGGAGAAAATTGTGGTCATTTCATTTATGCGTGAAATGTGTTCAGATTGCTTTTATACTGCATTTGGCACATGGTGACAATTATCTCGAGAGTGCAAAGTAGCCAAATGAAACTTTTACTGGATTTCCACTTATTTTATCAAGTCTCATCTCCACCACACAGGACAAGTTTGCATCTGTTTTAGTTTTGGAGAAAATTGTGGGTATTTCATTTATGCGTGAAATGTGTTCAGATTGCTTTTATATTGCATTTGGCACATGGTGACGATTATCTCGAGAGTGCAAAGTAGCAAAATGAAACTTTTACTGGATTTCCACTTATTTTTTCAAATCTCATCTCCTCCAGACAGGACAAGTTTGCATCTGTTATAGTTTTGGAGAAAATTGTGGTCATTTCATTTATGCGCAAAATGTGTTCAGATTGCTTTTATATTGCATTTGGCACATGGTGACGATTATCTCGAGAGTGCAAAGTAGCCAAATGAAACTTTTACTGGATTTCCACTTATTTTATCAAATCTCATCTCCACCACACAGGACAAGTTTGCATCTGTTATAGTTTTGGAGAAAATTGTGGTCATTTCATTTATGCGCGAAATGTGTTCAGATTGCTTTTATATTGCATTTGGCACATGGTGACGATTATCTCGAGAGTGCAAAGTATCCAAATGAAACTTTTACTGGATTTCCACTTATTTTATCAAATCTCATCTCCACCACACAGGACAAGTTTGCATCTGTTTTAGTTTTGGAGAAAATTGTGGTCATTTCATTTATGCGTGAAATGTGTTCAGATTGCTTTTATACTGCATTTGGCACATGGTGACAATTATCTCGAGAGTGCAAAGTAGCCAAATGAAACTTTTACTGGATTTCCACTTATTTTATCAAGTCTCATCTCCACCACACAGGACAAGTTTGCATCTGTTTTAGTTTTGGAGAAAATTGTGGGTATTTCATTTATGCGTGAAATGTGTTCAGATTGCTTTTATATTGCATTTGGCACATGGTGACGATTATCTCGAGAGTGCAAAGTAGCAAAATGAAACTTTTACTGGATTTCCACTTATTTTTTCAAATCTCATCTCCTCCAGACAGGACAAGTTTGCATCTGTTATAGTTTTGGAGAAAATTGTGGTCATTTCATTTATGCGCAAAATGTGTTCAGATTGCTTTTATATTGCATTTGGCACATGGTGACGATTATCTCGAGAGTGCAAAGTAGCCAAATGAAACTTTTACTGGATTTCCACTTATTTTATCAAATCTCATCTCCACCACACAGGACAAGTTTGCATCTGTTATAGTTTTGGAGAAAATTGTGGTCATTTCATTTATGCGCGAAATGTGTTCAGATTGCTTTTATATTGCATTTGGCACATGGTGACGATTATCTCGAGAGTGCAAAGTATCCAAATGAAACTTTTACTGGATTTCCACTTATTTTATCAAATCTCATCTCCACCACACAGGACAAGTTTGCATCTGTTTTAGTTTTGGAGAAAATTGTGGGTATTTCATTTATGCGTGAAATGTGTTCAGATTGCTTTTATATTGCATTTGGCACATGGTGACGATTATCTCGAGAGTGCAAAGTAGCCAAATGAAACTTTTACTGGATTTCCACTTATTTTATCAAATCTCATCTCCACCACACAGGACAAGTTTGCATCTGTTTTAGTTTTGGAGAAAATTGTGGGTATTTCATTTATGCGTGAAATGTGTTCAGATTGCTTTTATATTGCATTTGGCACATGGT
Source organism: Anomaloglossus baeobatrachus (assembly GCF_048569485.1). Classification (NCBI taxonomy): domain Eukaryota; kingdom Metazoa; phylum Chordata; class Amphibia; order Anura; family Aromobatidae; genus Anomaloglossus; species Anomaloglossus baeobatrachus. Next base: position 110,585,310 of record NC_134360.1, read on the forward strand.
GACGATTATCTCGAGAGTGCAAAGTAGCAAAATGAAACTTTTACTGGATTTCCACTTATTTTTTCAAATCTCATCTCCTCCAGACAGGACAAGTTTGCATCTGTTATATTTTTGGAGAAAATTGTGGTCATTTCATTTATGCGCAAAATGTGTTCAGATTGCTTTTATATTGCATTTGGCACATGGTGACGATTATCTCGAGAGTGCAAAGTAGCCAAATGAAACTTTTACTGGATTTCCACTTATTTTATCACATCTCATCTCCACCACACAGGACAAGTTTGCATCTGTTATAGTTTTGGAGAAAATTGTGGTCATTTCATTTATGCGCGAAATGTGTTCAGATTGCTTTTATATTGCATTTGGCACATGGTGACGATTATCTCGAGAGTGCAAAGTAGCCAAATGAAACTTTTACTGGATTTCCACTTATTTTACAAAGCTCATCTCCACCACACAGGACAAGTTTGCATCTGTTATACTTTTGGAGAAAATTGTGGTCATTTCATTTATGCGCGAAATGTGTTCAGATTGCTTTTATATTGCATTTGGCACATGGTGACGATTATCTCGAGAATGCAAAGTAGCCAAATGAAACTTTTACTGGATTTCCACTTATTTTATCAAATCTCATCTCCACCACACAGGACAATTTGCATCTGTTATAGTTTTGGAGAAAATTGTGGTCATTTCATTTATGCGCGAAATGTGTTCAGATTGCTTTAATATTGCATTTGGCACATGGTGACGATTATCACGAGAGTGCAAAGTAGCCAAATGAAACTTTTACTGGATTTCCACTTATTTGATGAAATCTCATCTCCACCACACAGGACAAGTTTGCATCTGTTATAGTTTGGAGAAAATTGTGGTCATTTCATTTATGCGCGAAATGTGTTCAGATTGCTTTTATATTGCATTTGGCACATGGTGACGATTATCTCGAGTGCAAAGTAGCCAAATGAAACTTTTACTGGATTTCCACTTATTTTATCAAATCTCATCTCCACCACACAGGACAAGTTTGCATCTGTTATACTTTTGGAGAAAATTGTGGTCATTTCATTTATGCGCGAAATGTGTTCAGATTGCTTTTATATTGCATTTGGCACATGGTGACGATTATCTCGAGAGTGCAAAGTAGCCAAATGAAACTTTTACTGAATTTCCACTTTTTTGATCAAATCTCATCTCCACCACACAGGACAAGTTTGCATCTGTTATACTTTTGGAGAAAATTGTTGTCATTTCATTTATGCGCGAAATGTGTTCAGATTGCTTTTATATTGCATTTGGCACATGGTGACGATTATCTCGAGAGTGCAAAGTAGCCAAATGAAACTTTTACTGGATTTCCACTTATTTTATCAAATCTCATCTCCACCACACAGGACAATTTGCATCTGTTATAGTTTTGGAGAAAATTGTGGTAATTTCATTTATGCGCAAAATGTGTTCAGATTGCTTTTATATTGCATTTGGCACATGGTGACGATTATCTCGAGAGTGCAAAGTAGCCAAACGAAAATTTTACTGGATTTCCACTTATTTTATCAAATCTCATCTCCACCACACAGGAAAAGTTTGCATCTGTTATACTTTTGGAGAAAATTGTGGTCATTTCAATTATGCGCGAAATGTGTTCAGACTGCTTTTATATTGCATTTGGCACATGGTGACGATTATCTCGAGAGTGCAAAGTAGCCAAATGAAACTTTTACTGGATTTCCACTTATTTGATCAAATCTCATCTCCACCACACAGGACAAGTTTGCATCTGTTATAATTTTGGAGAAAATTGTGGTCATTTCATTTATGCGCGAAATGTGTTCAGATTGCTTTTATATTGCATTTGGCACATGGTGACGATTATCTCGAGTGCGCAAAGTAGCCAAACGAAGCTTTTACTGGATTTCCACTTATTTTATCAAATCTCATCTCAACCACACAGGACAAGTTTGCATCTGTTATACTTTTGGAGAAAATTGTGGTCATTTCATTTATTCGCGAAATGTGTTCAGATTGCTTTTATATTGCATTTGGCACATGATGACGATTATCTCGAGAGTGCAAAGTAGCCAAATGAAACTTTTACTGGATTTCCACTTATTTTATCAAATCTCATCTCCACCACACAGGACAAGTTTGCATTTGTTATAGTTTTGGAGAAAATTGTGGTCATTTCATTTATGCGTGAAATGTGTTCAGATTGCTTTTATACTGCATTTGGCACATGGTGACAATTATCTCGAGAGTGCAAAGTAGCCAAATGAAACTTTTACTGGATTTCCACTTATTTTATCAAGTCTCATCTACACCACACAGGACAAGTTTGCATCTGTTTTAGTTTTGGAGAAAATTGTGGGTATTTCATTTATGCGTGAAATGTGTTCAGATTGCTTTTATATTGCATTTGGCACATGGTGACAATTATCTCGAGAGTGCAAAGTAGCCAAATGAAACTTTTACTGGATTTCCACTTATTTTATCAAATCTCATCTCCACCACACAGGACAAGTTTGCATCTGTTATACTTTTGGAGAAAATTGTGGTCATTTCATTTATGCGCGAAATGTGTTCACATTGCTTTTATATTGCATTTGGCACATGGTGACGATTATCTCGAGAGTGCAAAGTAGCCAAATGAAACTTTTACTGGATTTCCACTTATTTGATCAAATCTCATCTCCACCACACAGGACAAGTTTGCATCTGTTATAGTTTTGGAGAAAATTGTGGTCATTTCATTTATGCGCGAAATGTGTTTAGATTGCTTTTATATTGCATTTGGCACATGGTGACGATTATCTCGAGAGTGCAAAGTAGCCAAATGAAACTTTTACTGGATTTCCACTTATTTGATCAAATCTCATCTCCACCACACAGGACAAGTTTGCATCTGTTATACTTTTGGAGAAAATTGTGGTCATTTCATTTATGCGCGAAATGTGTTCAGATTGCTTTTATATTGCATTTGGCACATGGTGACAATTATCTCGAGAGTGCAAAGTAGCCAAATGAAACTTTTACTGGATTTCCACTTATTTTATCAAATCTGATCTCCACCACACAGGACAAGTTTGCATCTGTTATACTTTTGGAGACAATTGTGGTCATTTCATTTATGCGCGAAATGTGTTCAGATTGCTTTTATATTGCATTTGGCACATGGTGACGATTATCTCGAGAGTGCAAAGTAGCCAAATGAAACTTTTACTGGATTTCCACTTATTTGATCAAATCTCATCTCCACCACACAGGACAAGTTTGCATCTGTTATAGTTTGGAGAAAATTGTGGTCATTTCATTTATGCGCGAAATGTGTTCAGATTGCTTTTATATTGCATTTGGCACATGGTGACGATTATCTCGAGAGTGCAAAGTAGCCAAACGAAACTTTTACTGGATTTCCACTTATTTTATCAAATCTCATCTCCACCACACAGGACAAGTTTGCATCTGTTATACTTTTGGAGAAAATTGTGGTCATTTCATTTATGCGCGAAATGTGTTCAGATTGCTTTTATATTCCATTTGGCACATGGTGACGATTATCTCGAGAGTGCAAAATAGCCAAATGAAACTTTTACTGGATTTCCACTTATTTGATCAAATCTCATCTCCACCACACAGGACAAGTTTGCATCTGTTATAGTTTGGAGAAAATTGTGGTCATTTCATTTATGCGCGAAATGTGTTCAGATTGCTTTTATATTGCATTTGGCACATGGTGACGATTATCTCGAGAGTGCAAAGTAGCCAAACGAAACTTTTACTGGATTTCCACTTATTTGATCAAATCTCATCTCCACCACACAGGACAAGTTTGCATCTGTTATACTTTTGGAGAAAATTGTGGTCATTTCATTTATGCGCGAAATGTGTTCAGATTGCTTTTATATTCCATTTGGCACATGGTGACGATTATCTCGAGAGTGCAAAATAGCCAAATGAAACTTTTACTGGATTTCCACTTATTTGATCAAATCTCATCTCCACCACACAGGACAAGTTTGCATCTGTTATAGTTTGGAGAAAATTGTGGTCATTTCATTTATGCGCGAAATGTGTTCAGATTGCTTTTATATTGCATTTGGCATATGGTGACGATTATCTCGAGAGTGCAAAGTAGCCAAACGAAACTTTTACTGGATTTCCACTTATTTTATCAAATCTCATCTCCACCACACAGGACAAGTTTGCATCTGTTATACTTTTGGAGAAAATTGTGGTCATTTCATTTATTCGCGAAATGTGTTTAGATTGCTTTTATATTGCATTTGGCACATGGTGACGATTATCTCGAGAGTGCAAAGTAGCCAAATGAAACTTTTACTGGATTTCCACTTATTTTATCAAATCTCATCTCCACCACACAGGACAAGTTTGCATTTGTTATAGTTTTGGAGAAAATTGTGGTCATTTCATTTATGCGTGAAATGTGTTCAGATTGCTTTTATACTGCATTTGGCACATGGTGACAATTATCTCGAGAGTGCAAAGTAGCCAAATGAAACTTTTACTGGATTTCCACTTATTTTATCAAGTCTCATCTCCACCACACAGGACAAGTTTGCATCTGTTTTAGTTTTGGAGAAAATTGTGGGTATTTCATTTATGCGTGAAATGTGTTCAGATTGCTTTTATATTGCATTTGGCACATGGTGACGATTATCTCGAGAGTGCAAAGTAGCAAAATGAAACTTTTACTGGATTTCCACTTATTTTTTCAAATCTCATCTCCTCCAGACAGGACAAGTTTGCATCTGTTATAGTTTTGGAGAAAATTGTGGTCATTTCATTTATGCGCAAAATGTGTTCAGATTGCTTTTATATTGCATTTGGCACATGGTGACGATTATCTCGAGAGTGCAAAGTAGCCAAATGAAACTTTTACTGGATTTCCACTTATTTTATCAAAACTCATCTATACCACACAGGACAAGTTTGCATCTGTTATAGTTTTGGAGAAAATTGTGGTCATTTCATTTATGCGCGAAATGTGTTCAGATTGCTTTTATATTGCATTTGGCACATGGTGACGATTATCTCGAGAATGCAAAGTAGCCAAATGAAACTTTTACTGGATTTCCACTTATTTTATCAAATCTCATCTCCACCACACAGGACAAGTTTGCATCTGTTATAGTTTTGGAGAAAATTGTGGTCATTTCATTTATGCGCGAAATGTGTTCAGATTGCTTTTATATTGCATTTGGCACATGGTGACGATTATCTCGAGAGTGCAAAGTAGCCAAATGAAACTTTTACTCTATTTCCACTTATTTTATCAAATCTCATCTCAACCACACAGGACAATTTGCATCTGTTATAGTTTTGGAGAAAATTGTGGTCATTTCATTTATGCGCGAAATGTGTTCAGATTGCTTTAATATTGCATTTGGCACATGGTGACGATTATCACGAGAGTGCAAAGTAGCCAAATGAAACTTTTATTGGATTTCCACTTATTTGATCAAATCTCATCTCCACCACACAGGACAAGTTTGCATCTGTTATAGTTTGGAGAAAATTGTGGTCATTTCATTTATGCGCGAAATGTGTTCAGATTGCTTTTATATTGCATTTGGCACATGGTGACGATTATCTCGAGTGCAAAGTAGCCAAATGAAACTTTTACTGGATTTCCACTTATTTTATCAAATCTCATCTCCACCACACAGGACAAGTTTGCATCTGTTATACTTTTGGAGAAAATTGTGGTCATTTCATTTATGCGCGAAATGTGTTCAGATTGCTTTTATATTCCATTTGGCACATGGTGACGATTATCTCGAGAGTGCAAAGTAGCCAAATGAAACTTTTACTGGATTTCCACTTATTTGATCAAATCTCATCTCCACCACACAGGACAAGTTTGCATCTGTTATAGTTTGGAGAAAATTGTGGTCATTTCATTTATGCGCGAAATGTGTTCAGATTGCTTTTATATTGCATTTGGCATATGGTGACGATTATCTCGAGAGTGCAAAGTAGCCAAACGAAACTTTTACTGGATTTCCACTTATTTTATCAAATCTCATCTCCACCACACAGGACAAGTTTGCATCTGTTATACTTTTGGAGAAAATTGTGGTCATTTCATTTATTCGCGAAATGTGTTCAGATTGCTTTTATATTGCATTTGGCACATGGTGACGATTATCTCGAGAGTGCAAAGTAGCCAAATGAAACTTTTACTGGATTTCCACTTATTTTATCAAATCTCATCTCCACCACACAGGACAAGTTTGCATTTGTTATAGTTTTGGAGAAAATTGTGGTCATTTCATTTATGCGTGAAATGTGTTCAGATTGCTTTTATATTGCATTTGGCACATGGTGACGATTATCTCGAGAGTGCAAAGTAGCAAAATGAAACTTTTACTGGATTTCCACTTATTTTTTCAAATCTCATCTCCTCCAGACAGGACAAGTTTGCATCTGTTATAGTTTTGGAGAAAATTGTGGTCATTTCATTTATGCGCAAAATGTGTTCAGATTGCTTTTATATTGCATTTGGCACATGGTGACGATTATCTCGAGAGTGCAAAGTAGCCAAATGAAACTTTTACTGGATTTCCACTTATTTTATCAAATCTCATCTCCACCACACAGGACAAGTTTGCATCTGTTTTAGTTTTGGAGAAAATTGTGGTCATTTCATTTATGCGCGAAATGTGTTCAGATTGCTTTTATATTGCATTTGGCACATGGTGACGATTATCTCGAGAATGCAAAGTAGCCAAATGAAACTTTTGCTGGATTTCCACTTATTTTATCAAATCTCATCTCCACCACACAGGACAAGTTTGCATCTGTTATAGTTTTGGAGAAAATTGTGGTCATTTCATTTATGCGCGAAATGTGTTCAGATTGCTTTTATATTGCATTTGGCACATGGTGACGATTATCTCGAGAGTGCAAAGTAGCCAAATGAAACTTTTACTGGATTTCCACTTATTTTATCAAATCTCATCTCCACCACACAGGACAAGTTTGCATCTGTTATACTTTTGGAGAAAATTGTGGTCATTTCATTTATGCGCGAAATGTGTTCAGATTGCTTTTATATTGCATTTGGCACATGGTGACGATTATCTCGAGAGTGCAAAGTAGCCAAATGAAACTTTTACTGGATTTCCACTTATTTTATCAAATCTCATCTCCACCACACAGGACAAGTTTGCATTTGTTATAGTTTTGGAGAAAATTGTGGTCATTTCATTAATGCGTGAAATGTGTTCAGATTGCTTTTATACTGCATTTGGCACATGGTGACAATTATCTCGAGAGTGCAAAGTAGCCAAATGAAACTTTTACTGGATTTCCACTTATTTTATCAAGTCTCATCTCCACCACACAGGACAAGTTTGCATCTGTTTTAGTTTTGGAGAATATTGTGGGTATTTCATTTATGCGTGAAATGTGTTCAGATTGCTTTTATATTGCATTTGGCACATGGTGACGATTATCTCGAGAGTGCAAAGTAGCCAAATGAAACTTTTACTGGATTTCCACTTATTTGATCAAATCTCATCTCCACCACACAGGACAAGTTTGCATCTGTTATAGTTGGAGAAAATTATGGTCATTTAATTTATGCGCGAAATGTGTTCAGATTGCTTTTATACTGCATTTTGCACATGGTGACGATTATCTCGAGAGTGCAAAGCAGCCAAATGAAACTTTTACTGGATTTCCACTTATTTTATCAAATCTCATCTCCACCACACAGGACAAGTTTGCATCTGTTATAGTTTTGAAGAAATTTGTGGTCATTTCATTTATGCGCGAAATGTGTTCAGATTACTTTTATATGGCATTTGGCACATGGTGACGATTATCTCGAGAGTGCAAAGTAGCAAAATGAAACTTTTACTGGATTTCCACTTATTTTATCAAATCTCATCTCCACCACACAGGACAAGTTTGCATTTGTTATAGTTTTGGAGAAAATTGTGGTCATTTCATTTATGCGCGAAATGTGTTCAGATTGCTTTTATATTGCATTTGGCACATTGTGACGATTATCTCGAGAGTGCAAAGTAGCCAAATGAAACTTTTACTGGATTTCCACTTATTTTATCAATTCTCATCTCCACCACACAGGACAATTTGCATCTGTTATAATTTTGGAGAAAATTGTGGTCATTTCATTTATGCGCGAAATGTGTTCAGATTGCTTTTATTCTGCATTTGGCACATGGTGACGATTATCTCGAGAGTGCAAAGTAGCCAAATGAAACTTTTACTGGATTTCCACTTATTTTATTAAATCTCATCTCCACCACACAGGACAAGTTTGAATCTGTTATAGTTTTGGAGAAAATTGTGGTCATTTCATTTATGCGCGAAATGTGTTCAGATTGCTTTTAAATTGCATTAGGCACATGGTGACGATTATCTAGAGAGTGCAAAGTAGCAAAATGAAACTTTTACTGGATTTCCACTTATTTTATCAAATCTCATCTCCACCACACAGGACAAGTTTGCATATGTTATAGTTTTGGAGAAAATTGTGGTCATTTCATTTATGCGCGAAATGTGTTCAGATTGCTTTTATATTGCATTTGGCACATGGTGACGATTATCTAGAGAGTGCAAAGTAGCAAAATGAAACTTTTACTGGATTTCCACTTATTTTATCAAATCTCATCTCCACCACACAGGACAAGTTTGCATCTGTTAAAGTTTTGGAGAAAATTGTGGTCATTTCATTTATGCGCGAAATGTGTTCAGATTGCTTTTATATTGCATTTGGCACATGGTGACGATTATCTCGAGAGTGCAAAGTAGCCAAATGAAACTTTTACTGGATTTCCACTTATTTTATCAAATCTCATCTCCACCACACAGGACAAGTTTGCATCTGTTATAGTTTTGGAGAAAATTGTGGTCATTTCATTTATGCGCGGAATGTGTTCAGATTGCTTTTATATTGCATTTGGCACATGGTGACGATTATCTCGAGAGTGCAAAGTAGCCAAATGAAACTTTTACTGGATTTCCACTTATTTTATCAAATCTCATCTCCACCACACAGGACAAGTCTGCATCTGTTATAGTTTTGGAGAAAATTGTGGTCATTTCATTTATGCGTGAAATGTGTTCAGATTGCTTTTATACTGCATTTGGCACATGGTGACAATTATCTCGAGAGTGCAAAGTAGCCAAATGAAACTTTTACTGGATTTCCACTTATTTTATCAAGTCTCATCTCCACCACACAGGACAAGTTTGCATCTGTTTTAGTTTTGGAGAAAATTGTGGGTATTTCATTTATGCGTGAAATGTGTTCAGATTGCTTTAATATTGCATTTGGCACATGGTGACGATTATCACGAGAGTGCAAAGTAGCCAAATGAAACTTTTACTGGATTTCCACTTATTTGATCAAATCTCATCTCCACCACACAGGACAAGTTTGCATCTGTTATAGTTTGGAGAAAATTGTGGTCATTTCATTTATGCGCGAAATGTGTTCAGATTGCTTTTATATTGCATTTGGCACATGGTGACGATTATCTCGAGTGCAAAGTAGCCAAATGAAACTTTTACTGGATTTCCACTTATTTTATCAAATCTCATCTCCACCACACAGGACAAGTTTGCATCTGTTATAGTTTTGGAGAAAATTGTGGTCATTTCATTTATGCGTGAAATGTGTTCAGATTGCTTTTATACTGCATTTGGCACATGGTGACAATTATCTCGAGAGTGCAAAGTAGCCAAATGAAACTTTTACTGGATTTCCACTTATTTTATCAAGTCTCATCTCCACCACACAGGACAAGTTTGCATCTGTTATAGTTTTGGAGAAAATTGTGGTCATTTCATTTATGCGTGAAATGTGTTCAGATTGCTTTTATATTGCATTTGGCACATGGTGACAATTATCTCGAGAGTGCAAAGTAGCCAAATGAAACTTTTACTGGATTTCCACTTATTTTACAAATCTCATCTCCACCACACAGGACAAGTTTGCATCTGTTATACTTTTGGAGAAAATTGTGGTCATTTCATTTATGCGCGAAATGTGTTCAGATTGCTTTTATATTGCATTTGGCACATGGTGACGATTATCTCGAGAATGCAAAGTAGCCAAATGAAACTTTTACTAGATTTCCACTTATTTTATCAAATCTCATCTCCACCACACAGGACAAGTTTGCATCTGTTATAGTTTTGGAGAAAATTGTGGTCATTTCATTTATGCGCGAAATGTGTTCAGATTGCTTTTATATTGCATTTGGCACATGGTGACGATTATCTCGAGAGTGCAAAGTAGCCAAATGAAACTTTTACTGGATTTCCACTTATTTTATCAAATCTCATCTCCACCACACAGGACAATTTGCATCTGTTATAGTTTGGAGAAAATTGTGGTCATTTCATTTATGCGCGAAATGTGTTCAGATTGCTTTTATATTGCATTTGGCACATGGTGACGATTATCTCGAGTGCAAAGTAGCCAAATGAAACTTTTACTGGATTTTCACTTATTTTATCAAATCTCATCTCCACCACACAGGACAAGTTTGCATCTGTTATAGTTTTGGAGAAAATTGTGGTCATTTCATTTATGCGTGAAATGTGTTCAGATTGCTTTTATACTGCATTTGGCACATGGTGACAATTATCTCGAGAGTGCAAAGTAGCCAAATGAAACTTTTACTGGATTTCCACTTATTTTATCAAGTATCATCTCCACCACACAGGACAAGTTTGCATCTGTTTTAGTTTTGGAGAAAATTGTGGGTATTTCATTTATGCGTGAAATGTGTTCAGATTGCTTTTATATTGCATTTGGCACATGGTGAAAATTATCTCGAGAGTGCAAAGTAGCCAAATGAAACTTTTACTGGATTTCCACTTATTTTACAAATCTCATCTCCACCACACAGGACAAGTTTGCATCTGTTATACTTTTGGAGAAAATTGTGGTCATTTCATTTATGCGCGAAATGTGTTCAGATTGCTTTTATATTGCATTTGGCACATGGTGACGATTATCTCGAGAATGCAAAGTAGCCAAATGAAACTTTTACTGGATTTCCACTTATTTTATCAAATCTCATCTCCACCACACAGGACAAGTTTGCATCTGTTATAGTTTTGGAGAAAATTGTGGTCATTTCATTTATGCGCGAAATGTGTTCAGATTGCTTTTATATTGCATTTAGCACATGGTGACGATTATCTCGAGAGTGCAAAGTAGCCAAATGAAACTTTTACTGGATTTCCACTTATTTTATCAAATCTCATCTCCACCACACAGGACAATTTGCATCTGTTATAGTTTGGATAAAATTGTGGTCATTTCATTTATGCGCGAAATGTGTTCAGATTGCTTTTATATTGCATTTGGCACATGGTGACGATTATCTCGAGTGCAAAGTAGCCAAATGAAACTTTTACTGGATTTCCACTTATTTGATCAAATCTCATCTCCACCACACAGGACAAGTTTGCATCTGTTATAGTTGGAGAAAATTATGGTCATTTAATTTATGTGCGAAATGTGTTCAGATTGCTTTTATACTGCATTTTGCACATGGTGACGATTATCTCGAGAGTGCAAAGCAGCCAAATGAAACTTTTACTGGATTTCCACTTATTTTATCAAATCTCATCTCCACCACACAGGACAAGTTTGCATCTGTTATAGTTTTGAAGACATTTGTGGTCATTTCATTTATGCGCGAAATGTGTTCAGATTACTTTTATATGGCATTTGGCACATGGTGACGATTATCTCGAGAGTGCAAAGTAGCCAAATGAAACTTTTACTGGATTTCCACTTATTTTATCAAATCTCATCTCCACCACACAGGACAATTTGCATCTGTTATAGTTTTGGAGAAAATTGTGGTCATTTCATTTATGCGCGAAATGTGTTCAGATTGCTTTTAAATTGCATTTGGCACATGGTGACGATTATCTAGAGAGTGCAAAGTAGCAAAATGAAACTTTTACTGGATTTCCACTTATTTTATCAAATCTCATCTCCACCACACAGGACAATTTGCATCTGTTATAATTTTGGAGAAAATTGTGGTCATTTCATTTATGCGCGAAATGTGTTCAGATTGCTTTTATTCTGCATTTGGCACATGGTGACGATTATCTCGAGAGTGCAAAGTAGCCAAATGAAACTTTTACTGGATTTCCACTTATTTTATTAAATCTCATCTCCACCACACAGGACGTTTGCATCTGTTATAGTTTTGGAAAAAATTGTGGTCATTTCATTTATGCGCGAAATGTGTTCAGAATGCTTTTATACTGCATTTGGCACATGGTGACGATTATCTCGAGAGTGCAAAGTAGCCAAATGAAAATTTTACTGAATTTCCACTTAATTTATTAAATCTCATCTCCACCACACAGGACAAGTTTGCATCTATTATAATTTGAGAAAACTGTGGTCATTTCATTTATGCGCGAATTTTTTTCAGATTGCTTTTATATTGCATTTGGCACATGGTGACGATTATGTCGAGAGTGCAAAGTAGCCAAATGAAACTTTTACTGGATTTCCACTTAATTTATTAAATCTCATCTCCACCACACAGGACAAGTTTGCATCTGTTATAGTTTTGGAGAAAATTGTGGTCATTTCATTTATGCGCGAAATGTGTTCAGATTGCTTTTATATTGCATTTGGCACATGGTGACGATTATCTCGAGAGTGCAAAGTAGCCAAATGAAACTTTTACTGGATTTCCACTTATTTTATCAAATCTCATCTCCACCACACAGGACAAGTTTGCATCTGTTATAGTTTTGGAGAAAATTGTGGTCATTTCATTTATGCGCGGAATGTGTTCAGATTGCTTTTATATTGCATTTGGCACATGGTGACGATTATCTCGAGAGTGTAAAGTAGCCAAATGAAACTTTTACTGGATTTCCACTTATTTTATCAAATCTCATCTCCACCACACAGGACAAGTCTGCATCTGTTATAGTTTTGGAGAAAATTGTGGTCATTTCATTTATGCGCGAAATGTGTTCAGATTGCTTTTATATTGCATTTGGCACATGGTGACGATTATCTCGAGAGTGCAAAGTAGCCAAACGAAACTTTTACTGGATTTCCACTTATTTTATCAAATCTCATCTCCACCACACAGGACAAGTTTGCATCTGTTATAGTTTTTGAGAAAATTGTGGTCATTTCATTTATGCGCGAAATGTGTTCAGATTGCTTTGATATTGCATTTGGCACATGGTGACGATTATCTCGAGAGTGCAAAGTAGCCAAACGAAACTTTTACTGGATTTCCACTTATTTTATCAAATCTCATCTCCACCACACAGGACAAGTTTGCATCTGTTATACTTTTGGAGAAAATTGTGGTCATTTCATTTATGCGCGAAATGTGTTCAGATTGCTTTTATATTGCATTTGGCACATGGTGACGATTATCTCGAGAGTGCAAAGTAGCCAAATGAAACTTTTACTGGATTTCCACTTATTTTATCAAATCTCATCTCCACCACACAGGACAAGTTTGCATTTGTTATAGTTTTGAGGAAAATTGTGGTCATTTCATTTATGCGTGAAATGTGTTCAGATTGCTTTTATACTGCATTTGGCACATGGTGACAATTATCTCGAGAGTGCAAAGTAGCCAAATGAAACTTTTACTGGATTTCCACTTATTTTATCAAGTCTCATCTCCACCACACAGTACAAGTTTGCATCTGTTTTAGTTTTGGAGAAAATTGTGGGTATTTCATTTATGCGTGAAATGTGTTCAGATTGCTTTTATATTGCATTTGGCACATGGTGACGATTATCTCGAGAGTGCAAAGTAGCAAAATGAAACTTTTACTGGATTTCCACTTATTTTTTCAAATCTCATCTCCTCCAGACACGACAAGTTTACATCTGTTATAGTTTTGGAGAAAATTGTGGTCATTTCATTTATGCGCGAAATGTGTTCAGATTGCTTTTATATTGCATTTGGCACATGGTGACGATTATCTCGAGAGTGCAAAGTAGCCAAATGAAACTTTTACTGGATTTCCACTTATTTTATCAAATCTCATCTCCACCACACAGGACAAGTTTGCATCTGTTATAGTTTTGGAGAAAATTGTGGTCATTTCATTTATGCGCGAAATGTGTTCAGATTGCTTTTATATTGCATTTGGCACATGGTGACGATTATCTAGAGAGTGCAAAGTAGCAAAATGAAAATTTTACTTAATTTCCACTTATTTTATCAAATCTCACCTCCACCACACAGGACAAGTTTGCATCTGTTATAGTTTTGGAGAAAATTGTGGTCATTTCATTTATGCGCGAAATGTGTTCAGATTGCTTTTATATTGCATTTGGCACATGGTGACGATTATCTCGAGAGTGCAAAGTAGCCAAATGAAACTTTTACTGAATTTCCACTTAATTTATTAAATCTCATATCCACCACACAGGACAAGTTTGCATCTATTATAATTTGAGAAAATTGTGGTCATTTCATTTATGCGCGAAATTTTTTCAGATTGCTTTTATATTGCATTTGGCACATGGTGACGATTATTTCGAGAGTGCAAAGTAGCCAAATGAAACTTTTACTGGACTTCCACTTAATTTATTAAATCTCATCTCCACCACACAGGACAAGTTTGCATCTGTTATAGTTTTGGAGAAAATTGTGGTCATTTCATTTATGCGCGAAATGTGTTCAGATTGCTTTTATATTGCATTTGGCACATGGTGACGATTATCTCGAGAGTGCAAAGTAGCCAAATGAAACTTTTACTGGATTTCCACTTATTTTATCAAATCTCATCTCCACCACACAGGACAAGTTTGCATCTGTTATAGTTTTGGAGAAAATTGTGGTCATTTCATTTATGCGCGGAATGTGTTCAGATTGCTTTTATATTGCATTTGGCACATGGTGACGATTATCTCGAGAGTGCAAAGTAGCCAAATGAAACTTTTACTGGATTTCCACTTATTTTATCAAATCTCATCTCCACCACACAGGACAAGTCTGCATCTGTTATAGTTTTGGAGAAAATTGTGGTCATTTCATTTATGCGCGAAATGTGTTCAGATTGCTTTTATATTGCATTTGGCACATGGTGACGATTATCTCGAGAGTGCAAAGTAGCCAAACGAAACTTTTACTGGATTTCCACTTATTTTATCAAATCTCATCTCCACCACACAGGACAAGTTTGCATCTGTTATAGTTTTGGAGAAAATTGTGGTCATTTCATTTATGCGCGAAATGTGTTCAGATTGCTTTTATATTGCATTTGGCACATGGTGACGATTATCTCGAGAGTTCAAAGTAGCCAAACGAAACTTTTACTGGATTTCCACTTATTTTATCAAATCTCATCTCCACCACACAGGACAAGTTTGCATCTGTTATACTTTTGGAGAAAATTGTGGTCATTTCATTTATTCGCGAAATGTGTTCAGATTGCTTTTATATTGCATTTGGCACATGGTGACGATTATCTCGAGAGTGCAAAGTAGCCAAATGAAACTTTTACTGGATTTCCACTTATTTTATCAAATCTCATCTCCACCACACAGGACAAGTTTGCATTTGTTATAGTTTTGAGGAAAATTGTGGTCATTTCATTTATGCGTGAAATGTGTTCAGATTGCTTTTATACTGCATTTGGCACATGGTGACAATTATCTCGAGAGTGCAAAGTAGCCAAATGAAACTTTTACTGGATTTCCACTTATTTTATCAAGTCTCATCTCCACCACACAGGACAATTTGCATCTGTTATAGTTTTGGAGAAAATTGTGGTCATTTCATTTATGCGCGAAATGTGTTCAGATTGCTTTAATATTGCATTTGGCACATGGTGACGATTATCACGAGAGTGCAAAGTAGCCAAATGAAACTTTTACTGGATTTCCACTTATTTGATCAAATCTCATCTCCAACACACAGGACAAGTTTGCATCTGTTATAGTTTGGAGAAAATTGTGGTCATTTCATTTATGCGCGAAATGTGTTCAGATTGCTTTTATATTGCATTTGGCACATGGTGACGATTATCTCGAGAGTGCAAAGTAGCAAAATGAAACTTTTACTGGATTTCCACTTATTTTTTCAAATCTCATCTCCTCCAGACAGGACAAGTTTACATCTGTTATAGTTTTGGAGAAAATTGTGGTCATTTCATTTATGCGCGAAATGTGTTCAGATTGCTTTTATATTGCATTTGGCACATGGTGACGATTATCTCGAGAGTGCAAAGCAGCCAAATGAAACTTTTACTGGATTTCCACTTATTTTATCAAATCTCATCTCCACCACACAGGACAAGTTTGCATCTGTTATAGTTTTGGAGAAAATTGTGGTCATTTCATTTATGCGCGAAATGTGTTCAGATTGCTTTTATATTGCATTTGGCACATGGTGACGATTATCTAGAGAGTGCAAAGTAGCAAAATGAAACTTTTACTGGATTTCCACTTATTTTATCAAATCTCATCTCCACCACACAGGACAAGTTTACATCTGTTATAGTTTTGGAAAAAATTGTGGTCATTTCATTTATGCGCGAAATGTGTTCAGAATGCTTTTATACTGCATTTGGCACATGGTGACGATTATCTCGAGAGTGCAAAGTAGCCAAATGAAAATTTTACTTAATTTCCACTTATTTTATCAAATCTCACCTCCACCACACAGGACAAGTTTGCATCTGTTATAGTTTTGGAGAAAATTGTGGTCATTTCATTTATGCGCGAAATGTGTTCAGATTGCTTTTATATTGCATTTGGCACATGGTGACGATTATCTCGAGAGTGCAAAGTAGCCAAATGAAACTTTTACTGAATTTCCACTTAATTTATTAAATCTCATCTCCACCACACAGGACAAGTTTGCATCTATTATAATTTGAGAAAATTGTGGTCATTTCATTTATGCGCGAAATTTTTTCAGATTGCTTTTATATTGCATTTGGCACATGGTGACGATTATTTCGAGAGTGCAAAGTAGCCAAATGAAACTTTTACTGGACTTCCACTTAATTTATTAAATCTCATCTCCACCACACAGGACAAGTTTGCATCTGTTATAGTTTTGGAGAAAATTGTGGTCATTTCATTTATGCGCGAAATGTGTTCAGATTGCTTTTATATTGCATTTGGCACATGGTGACGATTATCTCGTGAGTGCAAAGTAGTCAAATGAAACTTTTACTGGATTTCCACTTATTTTATCAAATCTCATCTCCACCACACAGGACAAGTCTGCATCTGTTATAGTTTTGGAGAAAATTGTGGTCATTTCATTTATGCGCGGAATGTGTTCAGATTGCTTTTATATTGCATTTGGCACATGGTGACGATTATCTCGAGAGTGCAAAGTAGCCAAACGAAACTTTTACTGGATTTCCACTTATTTTATCAAATCTCATCTCCACCACACAGGACAAGTTTGCATCTGTTATAGTTTTGGAGAAAATTGTGGTCATTTCATTTATGCGCGAAATGTGTTCAGATTGCTTTTATATTGCATTTGACACATGGTGACGATTATCTCGAGAGTGCAAAGTAGCCAAACGAAATTTTTACTGGATTTCCACTTATTTTATCAAATCTCATCTCCACCACACAGGACAAGTTTGCATCTGTTATACTTTTGGAGAAAATTGTGGTCATTTCATTTATTCGCGAAATGTGTTCAGATTGCTTTTATATTGCATTTGGCACATGGTGACGATTATCTCGAGAGTGCAAAGTAGCCAAATGAAACTTTTACTGGATTTCCACTTATTTTATCAAATCTCATCTCCACCACACAGGACAAGTTTGCATTTGTTATAGTTTTGAGGAAAATTGTGGTCATTTCATTTATGCGTGAAATGTGTTCAGATTGCTTTTATACTGCATTTGGCACATGGTGACAATTATCTCGAGAGTGCAAAGTAGCCAAATGAAACTTTTACTGGATTTCCACTTATTTTATCAAGTCTCATCTCCACCACACAGGACAAGTTTGCATCTGTTTTATTTTTGGAGAAAATTGTGGGTATTTCATTTATGCGTGAAATGTGTTCAGATTGCTTTTATATTGCATTTGGCACATGGTGACGATTATCTCGAAAGTGCAAAGTAGCAAAATGAAACTTTTACTGGATTTCCACTTATTTTATCAAATCTCATCTCCACCACACAGGACAAGTTTGCATCTGTTATAGTTTTGGAGAAAATTGTGGTCATTTCATTTATGCGCGAAATGTGTTCAGATTGCTTTTATATTGCATTTGGCACATGGTGACGATTATCTCGAGAGTGCAAAGTAGGCAAATTAAACTTTTACTGGATTTCCACTTATTTTATCAAATCTCATCTCCACCACACAGGACAATTTGCATCTGTTATAGTTTTGGAGAAAATTGTGGTCATTTCATTTATGCGCAAAATGTGTTCAGATTGCTTTAATATTGCATTTGGCACATGGTGACGATTATCACGAGAGTGCAAAGTAGCCAAATGAAACTTTTACTGGATTTCCACTTATTTGATCAAATCTCATCTCCAACACACAGGACAAGTTTGCATCTGTTATAGTTTGGAGAAAATTGTGGTCATTTCATTTATGCGCGAAATGTGTTCAGATTGCTTTTATATTGCATTTGGCACATGGTGACGATTATCTCGAGTAAAAAGTAGCCAAATGAAACTTTTACTGGATTTCCACTTATTTTATCAAATCTCATCTCCACCACACAGGACAAGTTTGCATCTGTTATAGTTTTGGAGAAAATTGTGGTCATTTCATTTATGCGCGAAATGTGTTCAGATTGCTTTTATATTGCATTTGGCACATGGTGACGATTATCTCGAGAGTGCAAAGTAGCCAAATGAAAATTTTACTTAATTTCCACTTATTTTATCAAATCTCACCTCCACCACACAGGACAAGTTTGCATCTGTTATAGTTTTGGAGAAAATTGTGGTCATTTCATTTATGCGCGAAATGTGTTCAGATTGCTTTTATATTGCATTTGGCACATGGTGACGATTATCTCGAGAGTGCAAAGTAGCCAAATGAAACTTTTACTGAATTTCCACTTAATTTATTAAATCTCATCTCCACCACACAGGACAAGTTTGCATCTATTATAATTTGAGAAAATTGTGGTCATTTCATTTATGCGCGAAATTTTTTCAGATTGCTTTTATATTGCATTTGGCACATGGTGACGATTATTTCGAGAGTGCAAAGTAGCCAAATGAAACTTTTACTGGACTTCCACTTAATTTATTAAATCTCATCTCCACCACACAGGACAAGTTTGCATCTGTTATAGTTTTGGAGAAAATTGTGGTCTTTTCATTTATGCGCGAAATGTGTTCAGATTGCTTTTATATTGCATTTGGCACATGGTGACGATTATCTCGTGAGTGCAAAGTAGTCAAATGAAACTTTTACTGGATTTCCACTTATTTTATCAAATCTCATCTCCACCACACAGGACAAGTTTGCATCTATTATAATTTGAGAAAATTGTGGTCATTTCATTTATGCGCGAAATGTGTTCAGATTGCTTTTATATTGCATTTGGCACATGGTGACGATTATCTCGAGAGTGCAAAGTAGCCAAACGAAACTTTTACTGGATTTCCACTTATTTTATCAAATCTCATCTCCACCACACAGGACAAGTTTGCATCTGTTATAGTTTTGGAGAAAATTGTGGTCATTTCATTTATGCGCGAAATGTGTTCAGATTGCTTTTATATTGCATTTGGCACATGGTGACGATTATCTCGAGAGTGCAAAGTAGCCAAATGAAACTTTTACTGGATTTCCACTTATTTTATCAAATCTCATCTCCACCACACAGGACAATTTGCATCTGTTATAGTTTTGGAGAAAATTGTGGTCATTTCATTTATGCGCGAAATGTGTTCAGATTGCTTTAATATTGCATTTGGCACATGGTGACGATTATCACGAGAGTGCAAAGTAGCCAAATGAAACTTTTACTGGATTTCCACTTATTTGATCAAATCTCATCTCCAACACACAGGACAAGTTTGCATCTGTTATAGTTTGGAGAAAATTGTGGTCATTTCATTTATGCGCGAAATGTGTTCAGATTGCTTTTATATTGCATTTGGCACATGGTGACGATTATCTCGAGTGCAAAGTAGCCAAATGAAACTTTTACTGGATTTCCACTTATTTTATCAAATCTCATCTCCACCACACAGGACAAGTTTGCATCTGTTATACTTTTGGAGAAAATTGTGGTCATTTCATTTATGCGCGAAATGTGTTCAGATTGCTTTTATATTGCATTTGGCACATGGTGACGATTATCTAGAGAGTGCAAAGTAGCAAAATGAAACTTTTACTGGATTTCCACTTATTTTATCAAATCTCATCTCCACCACACAGGACAAGTTTACATCTGTTATAGTTTTGGAAAAAATTGTGGTCATTTCATTTATGCGCGAAATGTGTTCAGAATGCTTTTATACTGCATTTGGCACATGGTGACGATTATCTCGAGAGTGCAAAGTAGCCAAATGAAAATTTTACTTAATTTCCACTTATTTTATCAAATCTCACCTCCACCACACAGGACAAGTTTGCATCTATTATAATTTGAGAAAATTGTGGTCATTTCATTTATGCGCGAAATTTTTTCAGATTGCTTTTATATTGCATTTGGCACATGGTGACGATTATTTCGAGAGTGCAAAGTAGCCAAATGAAACTTTTACTGGACTTCCACTTAATTTATTAAATCTCATCTCCACCACACAGGACAAGTTTGCATCTGTTATACTTTTGGAGAAAATTGTGGTCATTTCATTTATGCGCGGAATGTGTTCAGATTGCTTTTATACTGCATTTGGCACATGGTGACAATTATCTCGAGAGTGCAAAGTAGCCAAATGAAACTTTTACTGGATTTCCACTTATTTTATCAAGTCTCATCTCCACCACACAGGACAAGTTTGCATCTGTTTTAGTTTTGGAGAAAATTGTGGGTATTTCATTTATGCGTGAAATGTGTTCAGATTGCTTTTATATTGCATTTGGCACATGGTGACGATTATCTCGAGAGTGCAAAGTAGCAAAATGAAACTTTTACTGGATTTCCACTTATTTTTTCAAATCTCATCTCCTCCAGACAGGACAAGTTTGCATCTGTTATAGTTTTGGAGAAAATTGTGGTCATTTCATTTATGCGCGAAATGTGTTCAGATTGCTTTTATATTGCATTTGGCACATGGTGACGATTATCTCGAGAGTGCAAAGTAGCCAAATGAAACTTTTACTGGATTTCCACTTATTTGATCAAATCTCATCTCCACCACACAGGACAAGTTTGCATCTGTTATAGTTTTGGAGAAAATTGTGGTCATTTCATTTATGCGCGAAATGTGTTCAGATTGCTTTTATATTGCATTTGGCACATGGTGACGATTATCTCGAGTGCAAAGTAGCCAAATGAAACTTTTACTGGATTTCCACTTATTTTATCAAATCTCATCTCCACCACACAGGACAAGTTTGCATCTGTTATACTTTTGGAGAAAATTGTGGTCATTTCATTTATGCGCGAAATGTGTTCAGATTGCTTTTATATTGCATTTGGCACATGGTGACGATTATCTCGAGAGTGCAAAGTAGCCAAATGAAACTTTTACTGGATTTCCACTTATTTTATCAAGTCTCATCTCCACCACACAGGACAAGTTTGCATCTGTTATAGTTTTGGAGAAAATTGTGGTCATTTCATTTATGCGTGAAATGTGTTCAGATTGCTTTTATACTGCATTTGGCACATGGTGACAATTATCTCGAGAGTGCAAAGTAGCCAAATGAAACTTTTACTGGATTTCCACTTATTTTATCAAGTCTCATCTCCACCACACAGGACAAGTTTGCATCTGTTATACTTTTGGAGAAAATTGTGGTCATTTCATTTATGCGCGAAATGTGTTCAGATTGCTTTTATATTGCATTTGGCACATGGTGACGATTATCTCGAGAGTGCAAAGTAGCCAAATGAAACTTTTACTGGATTTCCACTTATTTTATCAAGTCTCATCTCCACCACACAGGACAAGTTTGCATCTGTTATAGTTTTGGAGAAAATTGTGGTCATTTCATTTATGCGCGAAATGTGTTCAGATTGCTTTTATATTGCATTTGGCACATGGTGACGATTATCTCGAGAGTGCAAAGTAGCCAAATGAAACTTTTACTGGATTTCCACTTATTTTATCAAGTCTCATCTCCACCACACAGGACAAGTTTGCATCTGTTATAGTTTTGAGGAAAATTGTGGTCATTTCATTTATGCGTGAAATGTGTTCAGATTGCTTTTATACTGCATTTGGCACATGGTGACAATTATCTCGAGAGTGCAAAGTAGCCAAATGAAACTTTTACTGGATTTCCACTTATTTTATCAAGTCTCATCTCCACCACACAGGACAAGTTTGCATCTGTTTTAGTTTTGGAGAAAATTGTGGGTATTTCATTTATGCGTGAAATGTGTTCAGATTGCTTTTATATTGCATTTGGCACATGGTGACGATTATCTCGAGAGTGCAAAGTAGCAAAATGAAACTTTTACTGGATTTCCACTTATTTTTTCAAATCTCATCTCCTCCAGACAGGACAAGTTTGCATCTGTTATAGTTTTGGAGAAAATTGTGGTCATTTCATTTATGCGCGAAATGTGTTCAGATTGCTTTTATATTGCATTTGGCACATGGTGACGATTATCTCGAGAGTGCAAAGTAGCCAAATGAAACTTTTACTGGATTTCCACTTATTTGATCAAATCTCATCTCCACCACACAGGACAAGTTTGCATCTGTTATAGTTTTGGAGAAAATTGTGGTCATTTCATTTATGCGCGAAATGTGTTCAGATTGCTTTTATATTGCATTTGGCACATGGTGACGATTATCTCGAGTGCAAAGTAGCCAAATGAAACTTTTACTGGATTTCCACTTATTTTATCAAATCTCATCTCCACCACACAGGACAAGTTTGCATCTGTTATACTTTTGGAGAAAATTGTGGTCATTTCATTTATGCGCGAAATGTGTTCAGATTGCTTTTATATTGCATTTGGCACATGGTGACGATTATCTCGAGAGTGCAAAGTAGCCAAATGAAACTTTTACTGGATTTCCACTTATTTTATCAAGTCTCATCTCCACCACACAGGACAAGTTTGCATCTGTTATAGTTTTGGAGAAAATTGTGGTCATTTCATTTATGCGTGAAATGTGTTCAGATTGCTTTTATACTGCATTTGGCACATGGTGACAATTATCTCGAGAGTGCAAAGTAGCCAAATGAAACTTTTACTGGATTTCCACTTATTTTATCAAGTCTCATCTCCACCACACAGGACAAGTTTGCATCTGTTATACTTTTGGAGAAAATTGTGGTCATTTCATTTATGCGCGAAATGTGTTCAGATTGCTTTTATATTGCATTTGGCACATGGTGACGATTATCTCGAGAGTGCAAAGTAGCCAAATGAAACTTTTACTGGATTTCCACTTATTTTATCAAGTCTCATCTCCACCACACAGGACAAGTTTGCATCTGTTATAGTTTTGGAGAAAATTGTGGTCATTTCATTTATGCGTGAAATGTGTTCAGATTGCTTTTATACTGCATTTGGCACATGGTGACAATTATCTCGAGAGTGCAAAGTAGCCAAATGAAACTTTTACTGGATTTCCACTTATTTTATCAAATCTCATCTCCACCACACAGGACAAGTTTGCATCTGTTATACTTTTGGAGAAAATTGTGGTCATTTCATTTATTCGCGAAATGTGTTCAGATTGCTTTTATATTGCATTTGGCACATGGTGACGATTATCTCGAGAGTGCAAAGTAGCCAAATGAAACTTTTACTGGATTTCCACTTATTTTATCAAATCTCATCTCCACCACACAGGACAAGTTTGCATTTGTTATAGTTTTGAGGAAAATTGTGGTCATTTCATTTATGCGTGAAATGTGTTCAGATTGCTTTTATACTGCATTTGGCACATGGTGACAATTATCTCGAGAGTGCAAAGTAGCCAAATAAAACTTTTACTGGATTTCCACTTATTTTATCAAGTCTCATCTCCACCACACAGGACAAGTTTGCATCTGTTTTAGTTTTGGAGAAAATTGTGGGTATTTCATTTATGCGTGAAATGTGTTCAGATTGCTTTTATATTGCATTTGGCACATGGTGACGATTATCTCGAGAGTGCAAAGTAGCAAAATAAAACTTTTACTGGATTTCCACTTATTTTTTCAAATCTCATCTCCTCCAGACAGGACAAGTTTGCATCTGTTATAGTTTTGGAGAAAATTGTGGTCATTTCATTTATGCGCGAAATGTGTTCAGATTGCTTTTATATTGCATTTGGCACATGGTGACGATTATCTCGAGAGTGCAAAGTAGCCAAATGAAACTTTTACTGGATTTCCACTTATTTGATCAAATCTCATCTCCACCACACAGGACAAGTTTGCATCTGTTATACTTTTGGAGAAAATTGTGGTCATTTCATTTATGCGCGAAATGTGTTCAGATTGCTTTTATATTGCATTTGGCACATGGTGACGATTATCTCGAGAGTGCAAAGTAGCCAAATGAAACTTTTACTGGATTTCCACTTATTTTATCAAGTCTCATCTCCACCACACAGGACAAGTTTGCATCTGTTATAGTTTTGGAGAAAATTGTGGTCATTTCATTTATGCGTGAAATGTGTTCAGATTGCTTTTATACTGCATTTGGCACATGGTGACAATTATCTCGAGAGTGCAAAGTAGCCAAATGAAACTTTTACTGGATTTCCACTTATTTTATCAAGTCTCATCTCCACCACACAGGACAAGTTTGCATCTGTTATACTTTTGGAGAAAATTGTGGTCATTTCATTTATGCGCGAAATGTGTTCAGATTGCTTTTATATTGCATTTGGCACATGGTGACGATTATCTCGAGAGTGCAAAGTAGCCAAATGAAACTTTTACTGGATTTCCACTTATTTTATCAAGTCTCATCTCCACCACACAGGACAAGTTTGCATCTGTTATAGTTTTGGAGAAAATTGTGGTCATTTCATTTATGCGTGAAATGTGTTCAGATTGCTTTTATACTGCATTTGGCACATGGTGACAATTATCTCGAGAGTGCAAAGTAGCCAAATGAAACTTTTACTGGATTTCCACTTATTTTATCAAGTCTCATCTCCACCACACAGGACAAGTTTGCATCTGTTATACTTTTGGAGAAAATTGTGGTCATTTCATTTATGTGCGAAATGTGTTCAGATTGCTTTTATATTGCATTTGGCACATGGTGACGATTATCTCGAGAATGCAAAGTAGCCAAATGAAACTTTTACTGGATTTCCACTTATTTTATCAAATCTCATCTCCACCACACAGGACAAGTTTGCATCTGTTATACTTTTGGAGAAAATTGTGGTCATTTCATTTATGCGCGAAATGTGTTCAGATTGCTTTTATATTGCATTTGGCACATGGTGACGATTATCTCGAGAATGCAAAGTAGCCAAATGAAACTTTTACTGGATTTCCACTTATTTTATCAAATCTCATCTCCACCACACAGGACAAGTTTGCATCTGTTATAGTTTTGGAGAAAATTGTGGTCATTTCATTTATGCGCGAAATGTGTTCAGATTGCTTTTATATTGCATTTGGCACATGGTGACGATTATCTCGAGAGTGCAAAGTAGCCAAATGAAACTTTTACTGGATTTCCACTTATTTTATCAAATCTCATCTCCACCACACAGGACAATTTGCATCTGTTATAGTTTTGGAGAAAATTGTGGTCATTTCATTTATGCGCGAAATGTGTTCAGATTGCTTTAATATTGCATTTGGCACATGGTGACGATTATCACGAGAGTGCAAAGTAGCCAAATGAAACTTTTACTGGATTTCCACTTATTTGATCAAATCTCATCTCCAACACACAGGACAAGTTTGCATCTGTTATAGTTTGGAGAAAATTGTGGTCATTTCATTTATGCGCGAAATGTGTTCAGATTGCTTTTATATTGCATTTGGCACATGGTGACGATTATCTCGAGTGCAAAGTAGCCAAATGAAACTTTTACTGGATTTCCACTTATTTTATCAAGTCTCATCTCCACCACACAGGACAAGTTTGCATCTGTTATAGTTTTGGAGAAAATTGTGGTCATTTCATTTATGCGTGAAATGTGTTCAGATTGCTTTTATACTGCATTTGGCACATGGTGACAATTATCTCGAGAGTGCAAAGTAGCCAAATGAAACTTTTACTGGATTTCCACTTATTTTATCAAGTCTCATCTCCACCACACAGGACAAGTTTGCATCTGTTATACTTTTGGAGAAAATTGTGGTCATTTCACTTATGCGCGAAATGTGTTCAGATTGCTTTTATATTGCATTTGGCACATGGTGACGATTATCTCGAGAGTGCAAAGTAGCCAAATGAAACTTTTACTGGATTTCCACTTATTTTATCAAGTCTCATCTCCACCACACAGGACAAGTTTGCATCTGTTATAGTTTTGGAGAAAATTGTGGTCATTTCATTTATGCGTGAAATGTGTTCAGATTGCTTTTATACTGCATTTGGCACATGGTGACAATTATCTCGAGAGTGCAAAGTAGCCAAATGAAACTTTTACTGGATTTCCACTTATTTTATCAAGTCTCATCTCCACCACACAGGACAAGTTTGCATCTGTTATACTTTTGGAGAAAATTGTGGTCATTTCATTTATGCGCGAAATGTGTTCAGATTGCTTTTATATTGCATTTGGCACATGGTGACGATTATCTCGAGAATGCAAAGTAGCCAAATGAAACTTTTACTGGATTTCCACTTATTTTATCAAATCTCATCTCCACCACACAGGACAAGTTTGCATCTGTTATAGTTTTGGAGAAAATTGTGGTCATTTCATTTATGCGCGAAATGTGTTCAGATTGCTTTTATATTGCATTTGGCACATGGTGACGATTATCTCGAGAGTGCAAAGTAGCCAAATGAAACTTTTACTGGATTTCCACTTATTTTATCAAATCTCATCTCCACCACACAGGACAATTTGCATCTGTTATAGTTTTGGAGAAAATTGTGGTCATTTCATTTATGCGCGAAATGTGTTCAGATTGCTTTAATATTGCATTTGGCACATGGTGACGATTATCACGAGAGTGCAAAGTAGCCAAATGAAACTTTTACTGGATTTCCACTTATTTGATCAAATCTCATCTCCAACACACAGGACAAGTTTGCATCTGTTATAGTTTGGAGAAAATTGTGGTCATTTCATTTATGCGCGAAATGTGTTCAGATTGCTTTTATATTGCATTTGGCACATGGTGACGATTATCTCGAGTGCAAAGTAGCCAAATGAAACTTTTACTGGATTTCCACTTATTTTATCAAGTCTCATCTCCACCACACAGGATAAGTTTGCATCTGTTATAGTTTTGGAGAAAATTGTGGTCATTTCATTTATGCGTGAAATGTGTTCAGATTGCTTTTATACTGCATTTGGCACATGGTGACAATTATCTCGAGAGTGCAAAGTAGCCAAATGAAACTTTTACTGGATTTCCACTTATTTTATCAAGTCTCATCTCCACCACACAGGACAAGTTTGCATCTGTTATACTTTTGGAGAAAATTGTGGTCATTTCATTTATGCGTGAAATGTGTTCAGATTGCTTTTATACTGCATTTGGCACATGGTGACAATTATCTCGAGAGTGCAAAGTAGCCAAATGAAACTTTTACTGGATTTCCACTTATTTTATCAAGTCTCATCTCCACCACACAGGACAAGTTTGCATCTGTTATACTTTTGGAGAAAATTGTGGTCATTTCATTTATGCGCGAAATGTGTTCAGATTGCTTTTATATTGCATTTGGCACATGGTGACGATTATCTCGAGAATGCAAAGTAGCCAAATGAAACTTTTACTGGATTTCCACTTATTTTATCAAATCTCATCTCCACCACACAGGACAAGTTTGCATCTGTTATAGTTTTGGAGAAAATTGTGGTCATTTCATTTATGCGCGAAATGTGTTCAGATTGCTTTTATATTGCATTTGGCACATGGTGACAATTATCTCGAGAGTGCAAAGTAGCCAAATGAAACTTTTACTGGATTTCCACTTATTTTATCAAATCTCATCTCCACCACACAGGACAATTTGCATCTGTTATAGTTTGGATAAAATTGTGGTCATTTCATTTATGCGCGAAATGTGTTCAGATTGCTTTTATATTGCATTTGGCACATGGTGACGATTATCTCGAGTGCAAAGTAGCCAAATGAAACTTTTACTGGATTTCCACTTATTTGATCAAATCTCATCTCCACCACACAGGACAAGTTTGCATCTGTTATAGTTGGAGAAAATTATGGTCATTTAATTTATGCGCGAAATGTGTTCAGATTGCTTTTATACTGCATTTGGCACATGGTGACGATTATCTCGAGAGTGCAAAGTAGCCAAATGAAACTTTTACTGGATTTCCACTTATTTTATCAAATCTCATCTCCACCACACAGGACAAGTTTGCATTTGTTATAGTTTTGGAGAAAATTGTGGTCATTTCATTTATGCGCGAAATGTGTTCAGATTACTTTTATATGGCATTTGGCACATGGTGACGATTATCTCGAGAGTGCAAAGTAGCCAAATGAAACTTTTACTGGATTTCCACTTATTTTATCAAATCTCATCTCCACCACACAGGACAATTTGCATCTGTTATAGTTTTGGAGAAAATTGTGGTCATTTCATTTATGCGCGAAATGTGTTCAGATTGCTTTTAAATTGCATTTGGCACATGGTGACGATTATCTCGAGAGTGCAAAGTAGCCAAATGAAACTTTTACTGGATTTCCACTTATTTTATCAAATCTCATCTCCACCACACAGGACAAGTTTGCATCTGTTATAGTTTTGGAGAAAATTGTGGTCATTTCATTTATGCGCGAAATGTGTTCAGATTGCTTTTATATTGCATTTGGCACATGGTGACGATTATCTCGAGAGTGCAAAGTAGCCAAATGAAACTTTTACTGGATTTCCACTTATTTTATCAAATCTCATCTCCACCACACAGGACAAGTCTGCATCTGTTATAGTTTTGGAGAAAATTGTGGTCATTTCATTTATGCGCGAAATGTGTTCAGATTGCTTTTATATTGCATTTGGCACATGGTGACGATTATCTCGAGAGTGCAAAGTAGCCAAACGAAACTTTTACTGGATTTCCACTTATTTTATCAAATCTCATCTCCACCACACAGGACAAGTTTGCATCTGTTTTAGTTTTGGAGAAAATTGTGGGTATTTCATTTATGCGTGAAATGTGTTCAGATTGCTTTTATATTGCATTTGGCACATGGTGACGATTATCTAGAGAGTGCAAAGCAGCAAAATGAAACTTTTACTGGATTTCCACTTATTTTATCAAATCTCATCTCCACCACACAGGACAAGTTTACATCTGTTATAGTTTTGGAAAAAATTGTGGTCATTTCATTTATGCGCGAAATGCGTTCAGAATGCTTTTATACTGCATTTGGCACATGGTGACGATTATCTCGAGAGTGCAAAGTAGCCAAATGAAAATTTTACTTAATTTCCACTTATTTTATCAAATCTCATCTCCACCACACAGGACAAGTTTGCATCTGTTATAGTTTTGGAGAAAATTGTGGTCATTTCATTTATGCGCGAAATGTGTTCAGATTGCTTTTATATTGCATTTGGCACATGGTGACGATTATCTCGAGAGTGCAAAGTAGCCAAATGAAACTTTTACTGGATTTCCACTTATTTTATCAAGTCTCATCTCCACCACACAGGACAAGTTTGCATCTGTTATACTTTTGGAGAAAATTGTGGTCATTTCATTTATGCGCGAAATGTGTTCAGAATGCTTTTATACTGCATTTGGCACATGGTGACGATTATCTCGAGAGTGGAAAGTAGCCAAATGAAAATTTTACTTAATTTCCACTTAAATTATTAAATCTCATCTCCACCACACAGGACAAGTTTGCATCTATTATAATTTGAGAAAATTGTGGTCATTTCATTTATGTGCGAAATTTTTTCAGATTGCTTTTATATTGCATTTGGCACATGGTGACGATTATGTCGAGAGTGCAAAGTAGCCAAATGAAACTTTTACTGGATTTCCACTTAATTTATTAAATCTCATCTCCACCACACAGGACAAGTTTGCATCTGTTATAGTTTTGGAGAAAATTGTGGTCATTTCATTTATGCGCGAAATGTGTTCAGATTGCTTTTATATTGCATTTGGCACATGGTGACGATTATCTCGAGAGTGCAAAGTAGCCAAATGAAACTTTTACTGGATTTCCACTTATTTTATCAAGTCTCATCTCCACCACACAGGACAAGTTTGCATCTGTTTTAGTTTTGGAGAAAATTGTGGGTATTTCATTTATGCGTGAAATGTGTTCAGATTGCTTTTATATTGCATTTGGCACATGGTGACGATTATCTCGAGAGTGCAAAGTAGCAAAATGAAACTTTTACTGGATTTCCACTTATTTTTTCAAATCTCATCTCCTCCAGACAGGACAAGTTTACATCTGTTATAGTTTTGGAGAAAATTGTGGTCATTTCATTTATGCGCGAAATGTGTTCAGATTGCTTTTATATTGCATTTGGCACATGGTGACGATTATCTCGAGAGTGCAAAGTAGCCAAATGAAACTTTTACTGGATTTCCACTTATTTTATCAAATCTCATCACCACACAGGACAAGTTTGCATCTGTTATAGTTTTGGAGAAAATTGTGGTCATTTCATTTATGCGCGAAATGTGTTCAGATTGCTTTTATATTGCATTTGGCACATGGTGACGATTATCTAGAGAGTGCAAAGTAGCAAAATGAAACTTTTACTGGATTTCCACTTATTTTATCAAATCTCATCTCCAGCACACAGGACAAGTTTGCATCTGTTATAGTTTTGGAGAAAATTGTGGGTATTTCATTTATGCGCGAAATGTGTTCAGATTGCTTTTATATTGCATTTGGCACATGGTGACGATTATTTCGAGAGTGCAAAGTAGCCAAATGAAACTTTTACTGGACTTCCACTTAATTTATTAAATCTCATCTCCACCACACAGGACAAGTTTGCATCTGTTATAGTTTTGGAGAAAATTGTGGTCATTTCATTTATGCGCGAAATGTGTTCAGATTGCTTTTATATTGCATTTGGCACATGGTGACGATTATCTCGAGAGTGCAAAGTAGCCAAATGAAACTTTTACTGGATTTCCACTTAAATTATTAAATCTCATCTCCACCACACAGGACAAGTTTGCATCTATTATAATTTGAGAAAATTGTGGTCATTTCATTTATGCGCGAAATTTTTTCAGATTGCTTTTATATTGCATTTGGCACATGGTGACGATTATGTCGAGAGTGCAAAGTAGCCAAATGAAACTTTTACTGGATTTCCACTTAATTTATTAAATCTCATCTCCACCACACAGGACAAGTTTGCATCTATTATAATTTGAGAAAATTGTGGTCATTTCATTTATGCGCGAAATTTTTTCAGATTGCTTTTATATTGCATTTGGCACATGGTGACGATTATTTCGAGAGTGCAAAGTAGCCAAATGAAACTTTTACTGGACTTCCACTTAATTTATTAAATCTCATCTCCACCACACAGGACAAGTTTGCATCTGTTATAGTTTTGGAGAAAATTGTGGTCATTTCATTTATGCGCGAAATGTGTTCAGATTGCTTTTATATTGCATTTGGCACATGGTGACGATTATCTCGAGAGTGCAAAGTAGCCAAATGAAACTTTTACTGGATTTCCACTTATTTTATCAAATCTCATCTCCACCACACAGGACAAGTTTGCATCTGTTATAGTTTTGGAGAAAATTGTGGTCATTTCATTTATGCGCGGAATGTGTTCAGATTGCTTTTATATTGCATTTGGCACATGGTGACGATTATCTCGAGAGTGCAAAGTAGCCAAATGAAACTTTTACTGGATTTCCACTTATTTTATCAAATCTCATCTCCACCACACAGGACAAGTTTGCATCTGTTATAGTTTTGGAGAAAATTGTGGTCATTTCATTTATGCGTGAAATGTGTTCAGATTGCTTTTATACTGCATTTGGCACATGGTGACAATTATCTCGAGAGTGCAAAGTAGCCAAATGAAACTTTTAATGGATTTCCACTTATTTTATCAAGTCTCATCTCCACCACACAGGACAAGTTTGCATCTATTATAATTTGAGAAAATTGTGGTCATTTCATTTATGCGCGAAATTTTTTCAGATTGCTTTTATATTGCATTTGGCACATGGTGATGATTATGTCGAGAGTGCAAAGTAGCCAAATGAAACTTTTACTGGATTTCCACTTAATTTATTAATCTCATCTCCACCACACAGGACAAGTTTGCATCTGTTATAGTTTTGGAGAAAATTGTGGTCATTTCATTTATGCGCGAAATGTGTTCAGATTGCTTTTATATTGCATTTGGCACATGGTGACGATTATCTCGAGAGTGCAAAGTAGCCAAATGAAACTTTTACTGGATTTCCACTTATTTTATCAAATCTCATCTCCATCACACAGGACAAGTTTGCATCTGTTATAGTTTTGGAGAAAATTGTGGTCATTTCATTTATGCGCGAAATGTGTTCAGATTGCTTTTATATTGCATTTGGCACATGGTGACGATTATCTCGAGAGTGCAAAGTAGCCAAATGAAACTTTTACTGGATTTCCACTTATTTGATCAAATCTCATCTCCTCCAGACAGGACAAGTTTGCATCTGTTATAGTTTTGGAGAAAATTGTGGTCATTTCATTTATGCGCGAAATGTGTTCAGATTGCTTTTATATTGCATTTTGCACATGGTGACGATTATCTCGAGAGTGCAAAGCAGCGGATTTCCATTTATTTTATCAAATCTCATCTCCACCACACAGGACAAGTTTGCATCTGTTATAGTTTTGAAGAAATTTGTGGTCATTTCATTTATGCGCGAAATGTGTTCAGATTGCTTTTATATTGCATTTGGCACATGGTGACGATTATCTCGAGAGTGCAAAGTAGCCAAATGAAACTTTTACTGGATTTCCACTTATTTTATCAAATCTCATCTCCACCACACAGGACAATTTGCATCTGTTATAATTTTGGAGAAAATTGTGGTCATTTCATTTATGCGCGAAATGTGTTTAGATTGCTTTTATTCTGCATTTGGCACATGGTGACGATTATCTCGAGAGTGCAAAGTAGCCAAATGAAACTTTTACTGGATTTGCACTTATTTTATTAAATCTCATCTCCACCACACAGGACAAGTTTGCATCTGTTATAGTTTTGGAGAAAATTGTGGTCATTTCATTTATGCGCGAAATGTGTTCAGATTGCTTTTAAATTGCATTAGGCACATGGTGACGATTATCTAGAGAGTGCAAAGTAGCAAAATTAAACTTTTACTGGATTTCCACTTATTTTATCAAATCTCATTTCCACCACACAGGACAAGTTTGCATCTGTTATAGTTTTGGAGAAAATTGTGGTCATTTCATTTATGCGCGAAATGTGTTCAGATTGCTTTTATATTGCATTTGGCACATGGTGACGATTATCTAGAGAGTGCAAAGTAGCAAAATGAAACTTTTACTGGATTTCCACTTATTTTATCAAATCTCATCTCCACCACACAGGACAAGTTTGCATATGTTATAGTTTTGGAGAAAATTGTGGTCATTTCATTTATGCACGAAATGTGTTCAGATTGCTTTTATATTGCATTTGGCACATGGTGACGATTATCTCGAGAGTGCAAAGTAGCCAAATGAAACTTTTACAGAATTTCCACTTAATTTATTAAATCTCATCTCCACCACACAGGACAAGTTTGCATCTATTATAATTTGAGAAAATTGTGGTCATTTCATTTATGCACGAAATGTGTTCAGATTGCTTTTATATTGCATTTGGCACATGGTGACGATTATCTCGAGAGTGCAAAGTAGCCAAATGAAACTTTTACTGGATTTCCACTTATTTTATCAAATCTCATCTCCACCACACAGGACAAGTTTACATCTGTTATAGTTTTGGAGAAAATTGTGGTCATTTCATTTATGCGCGAAATGTGTTCAGATTGCTTTTATATTGCATTTGGCACATGGTGACGATTATCTCGAGAGTGCAAAGTAGCCAAACGAAACTTTTACTGGATTTCCACTTATTTTATCAAATCTCATCTTCACCACACAGGACAAGTTTGCATCTGTTATAGTTTTGGAGAAAATTGTGGTCATTTCATTTATTCGCGAAATGTGTTCAGATTGCTTTTATATTGCATTTGGCACATGGTGACGATTATCTCGAGAGTGCAAAGTAGCCAAACGAAACTTTTACTGGATTTCCACTTATTTTATCAAATCTCATCTCCACCACACAGGACAAGTTTGCATTTGTTATAGTTTTGAGGAAAATTGTGGTCATTTCATTTATGCGCGAAATGTGTTCAGATTGCTTTTATATTGCATTTGGCACATGGTGACGATTATCACGAGAGTGCAAAGTAGCCAAATGAAACTTTTACTGGATTTCCACTTATTTTATCAAATCTCATCTCCACCACACAGGACAAGTTTGCATCTGTTATAGTTTTGGAGAAAATTGTGGTCATTTCATTTATGCGTGAAATGTGTTCAGATTGCTTTTATACTGCATTTGGCACATGGTGACAATTATCTCGAGAGTGCAAAGTAGCCAAATGAAACTTTTACTGGATTTCCACTTATTTTATCAAATCTCATCTCCACCACACAGGACAAGTTTGCATTTGTTATAGTTTTGAGGAAAATTGTGGTCATTTCATTTATGCGCGAAATGTGTTCAGATTGCTTTTATACTGCATTTGCACATGGTGACGATTATCTCGAGAGTGCAAAGCAGCCAAATGAAACTTTTACTGGATTTCCACTTATTTTATCAAATCTCATCTCCACCACACAGGACAAGTTTGCATTTGTTATAGTTTTGGAGAAAATTGTGGTCATTTCATTTATGCGCGAAATGTGTTCAGATTACTTTTATATGGCATTTGGCACATGGTGACGATTATCTCGAGAGTGCAAAGTAGCCAAATGAAACTTTTACTGAATTTCCACTTATTTTATCAAATCTCATCTCCACCACACAGGACAATTTGCATCTGTTATAGTTTTGGAGAAAATTGTGGTCATTTCATTTATGCGCGAAATGTGTTCAGATTGCTTTTAAATTGCATTAGGCACATGGTGACGATTATCTAGAGAGTGCAAAGTAGCAAAATGAAACTTTTACTGGATTTCCACTTATTTTATCAAATCTCATTTCCACCACACAGGACAAGTTTGCATCTGTTATAGTTTTGGAGAAAATTGTGGTCATTTCATTTATGCGCGAAATGTGTTCAGATTGCTTTTATATTGCATTTGGCACATGGTGACGATTATCTCGAGAGTGCAAAGTAGCCAAACGAAACTTTTACTGGATTTCCACTTATTTTATCAAATCTCATCTTCACCACACAGGACAAGTTTGCATCTGTTATAGTTTTGGAGAAAATTGTGGTCATTTCATTTATTCGCGAAATGTGTTCAGATTGCTTTTATATTGCATTTGGCACATGGTGACGATTATCTCGAGAGTGCAAAGTAGCCAAACGAAACTTTTACTGGATTTCCACTTATTTTATCAAATCTCATCTCCACCACACAGGACAAGTTTGCATTTGTTATAGTTTTGAGGAAAATTGTGGTCATTTCATTTATGCGCGAAATGTGTTCAGATTGCTTTT
The DNA here is from genome assembly GCF_048569485.1 of Anomaloglossus baeobatrachus. NCBI lineage: Eukaryota > Metazoa > Chordata > Amphibia > Anura > Aromobatidae > Anomaloglossus > Anomaloglossus baeobatrachus. The sequence goes on from NC_134360.1 coordinate 110,621,269, forward strand.
ATATTGCATTTGGCACATGGTGACGATTATCACGAGAGTGCAAAGTAGCCAAATGAAACTTTTACTGGATTTCCACTTATTTTATCAAATCTCATCTCCACCACACAGGACAAGTTTGCATCTGTTATAGTTTTGGAGAAAATTGTGGTCATTTCATTTATGCGTGAAATGTGTTCAGATTGCTTTTATACTGCATTTGGCACATGGTGACAATTATCTCGAGAGTGCAAAGTAGCCAAATGAAACTTTTACTGGATTTCCACTTATTTTATCAAATCTCATCTCCACCACACAGGACAAGTTTGCATTTGTTATAGTTTTGAGGAAAATTGTGGTCATTTCATTTATGCGCGAAATGTGTTCAGATTGCTTTTATACTGCATTTGCACATGGTGACGATTATCTCGAGAGTGCAAAGCAGCCAAATGAAACTTTTACTGGATTTCCACTTATTTTATCAAATCTCATCTCCACCACACAGGACAAGTTTGCATTTGTTATAGTTTTGGAGAAAATTGTGGTCATTTCATTTATGCGCGAAATGTGTTCAGATTACTTTTATATGGCATTTGGCACATGGTGACGATTATCTCGAGTGCAAAGTAGCCAAATGAAACTTTTACTGAATTTCCACTTATTTTATCAAATCTCATCTCCACCACACAGGACAATTTGCATCTGTTATAGTTTTGGAGAAAATTGTGGTCATTTCATTTATGCGCGAAATGTGTTCAGATTGCTTTTATACTGCATTTTGCACATGGTGACGATTATCTCGAGAGTGCAAAGCAGCGGATTTCCATTTATTTTATCAAATCTCATCTCCACCACACAGGACAATTTGCATCTGTTATAATTTTGGAGAAAATTGTGGTCATTTCATTTATGCGCGAAATGTGTTTAGATTGCTTTTATTCTGCATTTGGCACATGGTGACGATTATCTCGAGAGTGCAAAGTAGCCAAATGAAACTTTTACTGGATTTCCACTTATTTTATTAAATCTCATCTCCACCACACAGGACAAGTTTGCATCTGTTATAGTTTTGGAGAAAATTGTGGTCATTTCATTTATGCACGAAATGTGTTCAGATTGCTTTTATATTGCATTTGGCACATGGTGACGATTATCTAGAGAGTGCAAAGTAGCAAAATGAAACTTTTACTGGATTTCCACTTATTTTATCAAATCTCATTTCCACCACACAGGACAAGTTTGCATCTGTTATAGTTTTGGAGAAAATTGTGGTCATTTCATTTATGCACGAAATGTGTTCAGATTGCTTTTATATTGCATTTGGCACATGGTGACGATTATCTCGAGAGTGCAAAGTAGCCAAATGAAACTTTTACTGGATTTCCACTTATTTTATCAAATCTCATCTCCACCACACAGGACAAGTTTACATCTGTTATAGTTTTGGAGAAAATTGTGGTCATTTCATTTATGCGCGAAATGTGTTCAGATTGCTTTTATATTGCATTTGGCACATGGTGACGATTATCTCGAGAGTGCAAAGTAGCCAAACGAAACTTTTACTGGATTTCCACTTATTTTATCAAATCTCATCTCCACCACACAGGACAAGTTTGCATCTGTTATAGTTTTGGAGAAGAAGGGAATTTTGTTACTTACCGTAAATTCCTTTTCTTCTAGCTCTTATTGGGAGACCCAGACGATTGGGGTATAGCTACTGCCCTCCGGAGGCCACACAAAGCACTACACTAAAAAGTGCAAGGCCCCTCCCCCTCTGGCTATACCCCCCCGTGGTATCACGGGTTCTCCAGTTTTAGTGCCAAAGCAAGAAGGAGGAAGCCAATAACTGGTTAAAACAAATTAACTCCGAATAACGTCGGAGAACTGAAAAACCGTTCAACATGAACAACATGTGTACCCGCAAACAACCAAGAAATCCCGAAGGACAACAGGGCGGGTGCTGGGTCTCCCAATAAGAGCTAGAAGAAAAGGAATTTACGGTAAGTAACAAAATTCCCTTCTTCTTCAGCGCTCTATTGGGAGACCCAGACGATTGGGACGTCCAAAAGCTGTCCCTGGGTGGGTAAAGAGATACCTCATGTTAGAGCTGCAAAACAGCCCTCCCCTACGGGGATGTCACTGCCGCCTGCAGGACTCTTCTACCTAAGCTGGCATCCGCCGAAGCATAGGTATGCACCTGATAATGTTTGGTGAAAGTGTGCAGACTCGACCAGGTAGCTGCCTGGCACACCTGTTGAGCCGAAGCCTGGTGTCGTAGCGCCCAGGACGCACTCACGGCTCTGGTTGAATGGGCTTTCAGCCCTGAAAGAACCGGAAGCCCTGCAAAACGGTAGGCTTCCAGAATTGGTTCTTTGATCCATCGAGCCAGGGTGGCTTTAGAAGCCTGCAACCTCTTGCGCGGACCAGCGACAAGGGCATCGGAACGGCGTACGGGCGCCGTGCGGGAAATGTAGATTCTGAGTGCTCTCACCAGATCTAGCAAACGTAAATCATTCTCATACCGGTGAACCGGATGAGTGCAAAAGGACGGTAAGGAGATATCCTGATTAAGATGAAACGAGGATACTACCTTAGGGAGAAACTCCGGAATGATGCGCAGCACTACCTTGTCCTGGTGAAACACCAGGAAGGGAGCCTTGGATGACAGAGCTGCCAGCTCAGACACTCGCCTAAGCGATGTGATCGCAACGAGAAACGCCACCTTCTGTGACAGGCGAGAAAAGGAAACTTCCTTCAGAGGCTCGAAAGGCGGCTTCTGGAGAGCAACTAGAACCCTGTTCAGATCCCATGGATCCAACGGCCGCTTGTACGGGGGTACGATATGACAAACCCCCTGCGGGAACGTGCGCACCTTAGAAAGACGTGCTAGACGCTTCTGAAAAAACACGGATAGTGCTGAGACTTGCCCTTTGAGGGAGTCTAGCGACAAGCCCTTTTCTAACTCCTATTGTAGGAAGGAAAGAAAGATAGGCAATGCAAATGGCCAGGGAGACACTCCCTGAGTAGAGCACCAGATTAAGAAAATCTTCCACGTTCTGTGGTAGATCTTAGCAGACGTGGGCTTCCTAGCCTGTCTCATGGTGGCAACGACCCCTTGGGATAATCCTGAAGACGCTAGGATCCAGGACACACAAGCCACACAGTCAGGTTCAGGGCCGCAGAATTCCGATGGAGAAAACGGCCATTGAGACAGTAAGTCTGGTCGGTCTGGTAGTGACCCCGGTCGGCCGACCGTGAGATGCCACAGATCCGGGTACCACGATCTCCTCGGCCAGTCTGGTGCGACGCGTATGACGCGGCTGCAATCGGATCTGATTTTTGCGCAGTACTCTGGGCAAGAGTGCCAGAGGTGGAAACACATATGTGAGCCGGAACTGCGACCAATCTTGCACTAAGGCGTCTGCCGCCAGAGCTCTGTGATCGCGCGATCGTGCCATAAATGCCGGGACCTTGTTGGTGTGCCGAGACGCCATTAGGTCGACGTCCGGCCCCCCCCAGCGGCAACAGATTTCCTGAAACACGTCCGGGTGAAGGGACCATTCCCCCGCGTCCATGCCCTGGCGACTGAGGAAGTCTGCTTCCCAGTTTTCTACGCCCGGGATGTGAACTGCGGATATGGTGGATGCTGTGTCCTCCACCCACATGAGGATTCGCCGGACTTCCTGGAAGGCTGCTGACTGCGTGTCCCTCCTTGGTGGTTGATGTATGCCACCGCTGTGGAGATGTCCGACTGGATTCGGATCTGCTCCCTTCTAGCCACTTTTGGAAAGCTAATAGGGTAAGATACCCTGCCCCGATTACCAGCACATCGAACTGAAGGGTGGACTCCTGCTGAGTCCACGTCCCCTGAGCCATGTGGCGGAGACAAACTGCTCCCCACCCTGACAGACTCGTATCTGTCGTGACCACTGCCCAGGATGGGGGCTATGGCAATGAGGTGGGAATAAGCCACTATTGCAGAGAGTCCTCGGCCGTCAGGGAAAGGGAGACTTCCCGTCCAGGGAGGTTGACTGCCCATCCCATTGGCGGAGAATGTCCCATTGCGCAGTTTCATCTGCGCCAACGGCAAAGAGAACTGCCTCGATGGCTGCCACCATCTTCCTTAGGAAGTGCATGAGGCGCCTTAAGGGGTGCGACTGGCCTTGAAGGAGAGACTGCACCTCTGTCCGCAGTGAACGCTGCTGGTTCAGCGGAAGCTTCACTATGGCTGATAGAGTATGAAACTCCATGCCGAGATACGTTAGTGATTGAGTCGGAGACAGATTTGACCTTGCCAAATTGATGATCCACCCAAAAGTCTGGAGAGTCTCCAGCGTAACATTCAGGCTGCGTTGGCATGCCTCGAGGGAGGTTGCTTTGACGAGTAGATCGTCCAAGTACGGAATCACCGGGTGTCCGTGAGAGTGCAAGACTGCTACCACTGCTGCCATGACCTTGGTGAACACCCGTGGGGCTGTCGCCAGACTGAATGGCAGAGCTACGAACAGAAGATGTTCGTCTCCTATCACAAAACGTAGAAAACGTTGGTGCTCCGTAGCAATTGGCACGTGGAGATAGGCATCTTTGATGTCTGTTGAGGCAAGGAAGTCTCCTCGAGACATTGAGGCAATGACGGATCGGAGGGATCCCATCCGGAACCGCCTGGCGTTCGCATGCTCGTTGAGCAGTTTCAGAACCAGAACAGGACGGAAGGAACCGTCCATTTTTGGAGCCACAAAGAGATTGGAGTACAAACCCTCGCCCTCGTTCCTGAGGGGGGACAGGGATCACCACTCCTTCTGCTCTTAGAGCGTCCACCGCCTGCAGCAGGGCATCTGCTCGGTGGAGAGGTGGGGCCGTTCTGAAGAATGGAGTCGGAGGACGAGAACAGAACACTGTCCTGTGCACGTGAGCACAATGTCCGTCACCCACCGGTCAGTGACCTGTGGCAGCTAAATGTCGCCAAAGGCGGGGGAGTCTGCCATCAACCGCGGATGCGGAGAGAGAGAGAGAGAGCTGAGAGTCCTGAGGAGACCGCCTTGGTAGCGGTTCCTCCGACTGCCTTCCTTGGGCGAGATTGAGCCCGGCCGGAATCTGAGCCCGTCTGAGGTTTTGTAGCCCTTTTGCACGAGGACAATTGGGACCTGCCGGAGCTTGGGAAGGACCGAAACCTCGACTGTACTTTTAGGACAGTATTAACAGGGTAAGTCGCAGTGCAGACATTGCGGGGTTACGGACGCCTCTGCGGTACAGATGTCCCTGCTCAAGGTCAGCTGCGCAAGAACAGCAGAAAAGGTTAGGTTGCCAATACGGCTGTGGATGCCGGAGCAACCGACACGCCGATAGCCTCCTAGACAGATTTCAACCAGAGTCCATCTGTCTGTGAATGGCATCTTGAAGTGAAGCCCCATCTCCAGTGCAACTATGGCTCTATATGCAAGCCTGGAGATTGGAGAATCCACCTTTGGACCCTGGGTCCAGCGCTGACCACGTCAGGGGAAAAAAGGGATAACGTGTATCCTAAAAACGTTTGGAGAAGACGCTTATCTGGTAAGCGTGGTGTTCCTGGACTGCTTCTCTGAAGTCAGCGTGGCCAGAAAAATACTCAATATCTGCGTGAGACACTGAAAAGGAACTTCTCCTGTTCGTCTCCTATCTCCACTGGGGGAGCTGAGGTAGAAAGATCCAACCTTCCATTGATGGACGGTATAGGATCATTCCGTATGGCGTTACCACCCGGTGTATCCGGATTGAGAGCGATGTCAGTATCAAAGCCCTGAAGAGCTGCCTTTTGGTCAAGTAGATTGCCCATGGGTGCAAGTCTCTATATTATGACTACTCCGTCCCTGTCCATGGACAGGGTTGACAGGAGGTTTCTTTGGCCACAACTAGTAGAGCCCCGGTAGACGAAGTGCTAGAGACCCCGGCAGACGACGTGCTACAGGGGAGCATGCACACAATGGGACGGTGTCATGAACAGCATCCCATGTAGTAAAAACAGCACTGAAATCTGTGTTGCTTTTTTGCCGCTGCCGACTAGCTATCTAGAAGTATATAGCCAAGATTGGTGACCGTACATTGCAATTATAGCATACAGGCATAAAGTACAAATGACCACTGCAGCACAAGCAATACAAGCAGCATAGAAGCCTGTGCCCTGGCACCCCTGCTCTTCTGCTGCTGTATACTAGTCATCTAGGGGAATATAGCCCAGAAGAGTGACCCTACAGTGCAATGTATAGCATACAAGCACAAGTACAAATGAACACTGCCGCACATGCAATACAAGCAGCATAGAAGCCTGTGCCCTGGCACCTCTGCTCTTCTGCTGCTGTAGACTGGTCATCTAGGGGAATATAGCCCAGAAGAGTGACCATACAGTGCAATGTATAGCATACAAGCACAAGTACAAATGCACACTGCAGCCCATGCAATACAAGCAGCATAGAAAAAAACCTGTGCCCCAGCACCCTTGGTTTTCTGCTGCTGTAGTCTAGCTATTCCAGAAGAATATAGCTAAGACTAGCGACTGTACAGTGCAATGTATAGCATATCAGCATAAACACAAATGAACACCTCAGTCGTGCAAAACAAGCAGCCTAGAAAGCCTGTGCTTTAGCACACCTGTTTTCCTGCTGCTGATGTGTCGCTCCCCAAGCGGGCATATAGCGACCTATGTAGTTAAAAACAACACATGTACACACTGCAGTTATATTGTGGTCAGCACTATGTGTGCCTCTTACCGCCCGCCTATAAGCGGGTGTATGATCGCCACCGTCCTGCCTTGGAGCCGAAAGTCCGAGCTCTGCAGTAATGGCTGCCGGCTTCTTCCCCAGCTCGTGTGAGTAGGGGCGGGCCGTGGGCGTGCCCCCAAGGCAGAGCGGGAATCCGGCGTCCGACAGAGTGCAGTGAGAGGGCTGGAGCATGTAAAAAGGCTCCAGCCCTCGGCGCTGCTGATTGCTCAGCGCCTGTCCCCTTCCCTGAGTGACAGGGAGGGGGCGGGAACGAAGCGGCACTAGGCCGCAGAAGCCGGGGACTGGAGTTATAAGCGCCGCCGCCGTAAAAGCGCGGTCGGCGCCCAGTCCCCGGCGAACTACAAGTCCCAGCCGCGCCGCCGCTCCCGGAGCGTCCGGCGCGGTAGTTCCCAAAACACAAAGTCACTCAGCAAAGCTGCAGTGACTGTAACCCTTTACTGTCCCCGGCGCTCTAGCACACCCAGCAAGTCTGGAGTGTGCTGTGCCTGTGTGTACGGGGACACAGAGTACCTGTAATGGTGCAGGGCCATGTCCCTGAACGGTACTCCAGCTCCGTATCCAGCAGGTTCAAATGGGTCTGTGGATGGAGCCCGGCGTCAGAGCTTTGAGGCCGGCAGGATCCCACTTCCTCAGAGCCCCTCAGGGGGATGTGGAAGGAAAGCAGCATGTGGGCTCCAGCCTCCGTACCAGCAATAGGTACCTCAACCTTACAACACCATCCAGGGGTGAGAAGGGAGCATGCTGGGGCCCTATATGGGCCCTCTTTTCTTCCATCCGAAATAGTCAGCAGCTACTGCTGACTAAAATCTGTGGAGCTATGCGTGGATGTCTGACCTCCTTCGCACACAAAGCTAAAACTGGAGAACCCGTGATACCACGGGGGGGTATAGCCAGAGGGGGAGGGGCCTTGCACTTTTTAGTGTAGTGCTTTGTGTGGCCTCCGGAGGGCAGTAGCTATACCCCAATCGTCTGGGTCTCCCAATAGAGCGCTGAAGAAAATTGTGGTCATTTCATTTATGCGTGAAATGTGTTCAGATTGCTTTTATACTGCATTTGGCACATGGTGACAATTATCTCGAGAGTGCAAAGTAGCCAAATGAAACTTTTACTGGATTTCCACTTATTTTATCAAGTCTCATCTCCACCACACAGGACAAGTTTGCATCTGTTATACTTTTGGATAAAATTGTGGTCATTTCATTTATGCGAGAAATGTGTTCAGATTGCTTTTATATTGCATTTGGCACATGGTGACGATTATCTCGAGAGTGCAAAGTAGCCAAATGAAACTTTTACTGGATTTCCACTTATTTGATCAAATCTCATCTCCACCACACAGGACAAGTTTGCATCTGTTATAGTTGGAGAAAATTATGGTCATTTAATTTATGCGCGAAATGTGTTCAGATTGCTTTTATACTGCATTTGCACATGGTGACGATTATCTCGAGAGTGCAAAGCAGCCAAATGAAACTTTTACTGGATTTCCACTTATTTTATCAAATCTCATCTCCACCACACAGGACAAGTTTGCATTTGTTATAGTTTTGGAGAAAATTGTGGTCATTTCATTTATGCGCGAAATGTGTTCAGATTACTTTTATATGGCATTTGGCACATGGTGACGATTATCTCGAGAGTGCAAAGTAGCCAAATGAAACTTTTACTGGATTTCCACTTATTTTATCAAATCTCATCTCCACCACACAGGACAATTTGCATCTGTTATAGTTTTGGAGAAAATTGTGGTCATTTCATTTATGCGCGAAATGTGTTCAGATTGCTTTTAAATTGCATTTGGCACATGGTGACGATTATCTAGAGAGTGCAAAGTAGCCAAATGAAACTTTTACTGGATTTCCACTTATTTTATCAAATCTCATCTCCACCACACAGGACAATTTGCATCTGTTATAGTTTTGGAGAAAATTGTGGTCATTTCATTTATGCGCGAAATGTGTTCAGATTGCTTTTATATTGCATTTGGCACATGGTGACGATTATCTCGAGAGTGCAAAGTAGCCAAATGAAACTTTTACTGGATTTCCACTTAATTTATCAAATCTCATCTCCACCACACAGGACAAGTTTGCATCTGTTTTAGTTTTGGAGAAAATTGTGGGTATTTCATTTATGCGTGAAATGTGTTCAGATTGCTTTTATATTGCATTTGGCACATGGTGACGATTATCTCGAGAGTGCAACGTAGCCAAATGAAACTTTTACTGGATTTCCACTTAATTTATCAAATCTCATCTCCACCACACAGGACAAGTTTGCATCTATTATAATTTGAGAAAATTGTGGTCATTTCATTTATGCGCGAAATTTTTTCAGATTGCTTTTATATTGCATTTGGCACATGGTGACGATTATTTCGAGAGTGCAAAGTAGCCAAATGAAACTTTTACTGGACTTCCACTTAATTTATTAAATCTCATCTCCACCACACAGGACAAGTTTGCATCTGTTATAGTTTTGGAGAAAATTGTGGTCATTTCATTTATGCGCGAAATGTGTTCAGATTGCTTTTATATTGCATTTGGCACATGGTGACGATTATCTCGAGAGTGCAAAGTAGCCAAATGAAACTTTTACTGGATTTCCACTTATTTTATCAAATCTCATCTCCACCACACAGGACAAGTTTGCATCTGTTATAGTTTTGGAGAAAATTGTGGTCATTTCATTTATGCGCGAAATGTGTTCAGATTGCTTTTATATTGCATTTGGCACATGGTGACGATTATCTCGAGAGTGCAAAGTAGCCAAACGAAACTTTTACTGGATTTCCACTTATTTTATCAAATCTCATCTCCACCACACAGGACAATTTGCATCTGTTATAGTTTGGAGAAAATTGTGGTCATTTCATTTATGCGCGAAATGTGTTCAGATTGCTTTTATATTGCATTTGGCACATGGTGACGATTATCTCGAGTGCAAAGTAGCCAAATGAAACTTTTACTGGATTTCCACTTATTTTATCAAATCTCATCTCCACCACACAGGACAAGTTTGCATCTGTTATACTTTTGGAGAAAATTGTGGTCATTTCATTTATGCGCGAAATGTGTTCAGATTGCTTTTATATTGCATTTGGCACATGGTGACGATTATCTCGAGTAATCAATTTATCATTTTAAAGCCAGATATCCTGTGCACTTGTTAATTTCATGTGCTAGATAAGATAGGAACTCCTGCATAATCCTTTAAGGGTAAGTTCACACACTGCATTTTTTTGACGCTGCGTTTTTGTGCGTTTTTTGCAGCAAAAAACACACAAAAACACACCCTCTGCAAAAAACATACGTTTTTACCGCGTTTTTGCTGCGTTTTGGAGCATTTTTGCTCACTGCGTTTTTATGCGTTTTTTTTATCAGTGCCATTAAATGCCATCAATGCCATTAAAGATTGTTGGGAAAAAAAAGGTATGATGTCATTTTCTTCTTCTTCAATATGTTATTCATTCTCCACTAATGTATGCAGGAGAGTAGAGAGCTGCAGAACTACAAGGCTCAGCATGCTCCATCCAGCACTGTATGCAGGAGTGTTTTGCCCCCCAAATGAAAGGAATTTAAAATTAGACTAATCACATAAATAAGATTAGCTTGTGTCCCCTGAGGTTTACCAAATGATTAAGCACCATTACTGGATGTCTGTAACAAGCGGTATCCCCTGCTGTATGGTAGAAAGAACTGTGTGAAGTTTCAGGCTTAAGAACTGGCGTGAGCCAATCAGAGGCAGGGGGCGGAGCTAGCCACGTGGCATGTTAATGACATTAGTGAGGGCTCGGTTAGATCAAGCCAATCAGCTTTGAATGGGCATATTAAGCCTTCCTATATGTGCTGTCAGAATTCAGTATTGCAATGTAGGATAAATCTATGCGTGGTAATCCTATAGAAAAAGCTAAGAGGTTTAAGGAGAGGACATGGAAAGGATAGGTGGGCATATGTGCATAGGTTAGAAAGGAGCACTTAGGTTTTAACAAAGGAGTAGATGGAAACTTGTATAAAACAGATCTATTATATTATAGAAAATAAGTGAACCATGCAGACTGTGTGGCACAGGGGAGAGTCCAGTGGATGTGAGAGGTGACAAAGAATCAAAGGCGAATCTATACGCCCATTCATAGCTGATTGGCTTGATCTAACAGAGCCCTCACTAACGTCATTAACATGCCACGTGGCTAGCTCCGCCCCCTGCCTCTGATTGACTCATGCCAGTTTTTAAGTCTGACACTTCACCCAGTTCTTTCCACCACACAGCGGCGGATACCGCTTGCTACAGACAGCCAGTAATGACCCTTAGTCATTAGATAAGCCTCAGGGGACACAAGCTAATCCTTTATCTATGTGATTAGTAAAATTTTAACATTCCTTTCATTATATTTAGTATACCAACCGCCATCTCTACAACATTCTATATATCTAACATTCACCCCTATTTTCCTTTGGTATTCTTTTTTATATCCTTCCTGATGTGGTGTGATTCTTTCACACTTTACTACATACCCTGTATTGTAAGCTATTTTTTTCAATTTCGGGTATATTTTTCTTGTACATAGTTTTTGTACCTTATTCTGATTTAATTTTGTACTATTTTGTCAAAATTTATTTCAGTTGGTGACGAAGGTCATACATTGACCGAAATGTTTAACTGCACTGAATATGAAATAACAAAAAAATCACGTTTTTTTAATTCATCTGGGAGTGCCTCGTGCTTATTAACTAGCTAGGGTAAAGCAAACCACAGCTGGCAGCTTTACCTTGGTTGGCAATCCAATTTGGAGAGCACTCCAGACTCTTTTATAATTATTTAAGATTTCTGAGGGCAGTTTAAGAGATGACATGCAACAATACATGAGAGAATAATATAACCGACATACAGCATGAATTCATAAAAGATAAGTCGTGTCTAACCAACATGTTGGGATTCTATGAGGAGGTAAGTGCAAATTTTGAAATTGGGAAGACAACTGATGTGATTTATTTGAAGTTTGCAAAGGCATTTGATACTGTACCACAAAACAGTCTTGGGGTAAGTTCACACAGTGCGTTTTTCGCGGCGTTTTTTGCGCGTTTTTCAGGTGCGTTTTTGCTCAGAAAACGCTGTGACATTGCTTCCCCAGCAAAGTGAGTTTTCATTTTTGCTGTTTACCCACAGCGTTTTTTTTAGCTGCGTTTTTGTGCTGCACACAAACGCACCATGTCAATTATTTTGGCGTTTTTCACTGCGTTTTCCACCCATTGAGTTCAATGAAATGTTCAAAAATGCAATGAAAAACGCAAATTGCAAATATAGTTGCGTTTTAGTGCGTTTCTATGCGTCAGCTAATCGTAAGTCTCGCGATGACGCCGGCGCCCGGCCGGCTTCACCTATCAGCTGATGCTGTTAGAAGACTTCATCACTGATTACCGGCAGATCCTGCAGCAATCGGATGGTATCAGACTCCGCTACAGGAGCTGCCGGTAATCAGCACATGAGTATTTTTTTTTTTTTGCACTGATGCTTCAGCTGATTGTATAAAAGCCGTTTATACAATCAGCTGCTGTCTCATGTGATTCACATCCTTGTTCAGATGATATTGGACGGCGCGGGACCCTTGACCCAGGATTACTGCGGAGGGGGGGTTCTTTATTTCAATAAAGATGGAGTCACTAATTGTGTTGTGTTTTATTTGTAATAAAAATATTTTTCTATGTGTTGTGTTTTTTTTATCTTTACTAGAAATTCATGGTGGCCATGTCTAATATTGGCGTGACACTATGAATTTTGGGCTTAGGGCTAGCTGATAATATACAGCTAGTCCTAACCCCATTATTACCCAGCAAGCCACCTGTTACCAGGGCAGCTGGAAGAGTTGGATACAGCGCCAGAAGATGGCGTTTCTATGAAAGCGCCATTTTCTGGTTTGGCTGCAGACTGCAATTCGCAGTGGGGGTGCCCAGAAAGCTTGGGCACGCTGCACTGCCGATTCCAATCCACAGCTGCCTAGTTGTACCTGGCTGGACGCAAAAATTGAGCAAAGCCCACATCATTTTTTTGTAATTATTTCATGAAATTCATGAATTAAAAAAAAAAAAAAAAAAAAAGGGCTTCCCTATATTTTTGGTTCCCAGCCGGGTACAAATAGGCAGCTGGGGGTTGAGGGCAGCCCGTACCTGCCTGCTGTACCTAGCTAGCATACAAAAATATGGCGAAGCCCATGTCATTTTTTTGGGGGCAAAACACTCCTGCATACAGTCCTGGATGGAGGATGCTGAGCCTTGCAGTTCTGCAGCTGCTGTCTGCTCTCCTACATACACTATTGGATGGAGTATGCTGAGTCTTGTAGTTCTGCTCACCCTGCCTCTCCCTCCAGCATACAGTCCTGGATGGAGCATGCTAAGCCTTGTAGTTCTGCAGCTGTCTGCTCTCCTGCATACACTAGTGGAGAATGAAGAACATATTGAAGAAAAAAATGACATCAGACTTTTTTTTTCTTCAACAATCTTTAATGGCATTGTTCACTGATAAATGCATAAACCGCAGTGAGCAAAAACGCAGCAAAACGCAGCAAAAAACGCACCAAATCGCGGTAAAATGCACCCACGTTTTTTTGCCGCGGGTGCGTTTTTGTGCGTTTTTTCCACAAAAACGCACAAAAACGCAGCGTAAAAAAAACGCAGTGTGTGAACCTAGCCTTGTACTGAAGCTCCAGAAGCAGGGACTAGGGAAAACTAAACAGATAGATAAGGAATTGGCTAAAAGATAGGAAACAAAGAGTAGTTATAAATGGTACATTCTCTAAATGGGCTATAGTCAGCAGTGGGGATCTGTGCTAGGACCAATTCTTTTCAATCTCTTTATTAATGACCTTGTGGATGAGATAGATAGTAAAGTGTCAGTCTTTGCTGATAAAACCAAACTACGTAGGATATTAAAAACTGACCTTGACAGTACAATATTACAAAATGATCTGGATAAGATGACGGACTAGGCAGACACTAGGCAAATGAAATTTAATGTTGATAAATGTAAAGTAATGCATCTAGGACGGAGAAATCCTATAGCTGCACATACATTAAATGGAAATAAACTTGAGGCTACAGAACAGGAGGACTTGGGGATTCTAGTTACAAGTAAGCAGAATGCAGCCAAACCATCTAATGTGGGAAGGGAAAACTAGGGTGTGGGTACACTGACATAGTGCTGCCAGGCCTGGCTACAATCTGCAGGAAACTAATATTGTAACCATTATTGGTAAGTATGGCCTCTAATTTCAGTGAGGTGTTGTGGTCTTTATGTCTTTTATTGAATTTTTTAATTTTTAGTTCAGGAATTCAAAAGACAATGTGGACCCTTGACACAAGCTTGAGTATTTTGACAAAAATATCAACTAATACCTCAAGTAATATTTCACTACGACAGAATTTAGTCAGGCTCTATGATTCGGATAGGGAAAATTGGGTACGTACTTGTGGAGTGTAGCCAATACGCTAACAGCTAGTGTGGTGAACTAAAGGTAACTGGCTGGCCTAATTGTGTGCAGGTAAAATACTCATGGATAATAGGTGTGAGTATTCATCTTTATTTTGCCCCTGTGACAACTCCATTATATACTGTTAGGAACCGTCTGTTTTCTGCAGTAAACCGATATGTTTACCCAATATTTCCATGTAGCGCAAGCATCGTACTTTTAGGCCATGTGCGCACGTGTGCGCTCTGCACCGCACACAAAAGGTCCGCTTCAGAGCGCAGCTGAAAAGCTCCGTTCTGAAGCGCCTGGTGCCTACAGAATTTGTGCGCTCTGCATGCTGCCTCTCCCTATAGATAGCATGCAAAGCACACGAAAGAAGTGACGTCACTTCTTAGAACGCACGCTTCGGGCAGCAGCCGAATCGCTGCGTTCTAATACACCACGTGCGCACGTCTCCTGCACAATCTTCATAGATTGTGCTGGAGATGCAGGACGCATGCAGTCACGCTGCAGTGCAATACGCAGCATAACTGCATGCAAATACGCAACGTGCGCACATAGCCTTAGAAGAGGAAATTCTGTTGTATTTAAGACTGTGTGCACACACTGAGTATTCAGTGCTGAAACTTTCTGCACCAAAAAATGCACCTTGCAGCAGAAAAATGCACCAAAAGCTCATGCATTTTTGGTGCGTTTTTGTGTCATGTGCTTTCTTTTGTGAAATAAATGGCTGGAGGGGCAAAAAACAAAACAAAAAAAACGCAAGAAAAGAAAACACCAAAAATTGACATGCTGCAGATTTTTTTTCTGCACTGAAACTGCAAGGAAAAAATAAGCAACGTGTGCATGGCACTTGAGAATTCTCCATGACTTTGCTGACATAAGGATAGGCTTGCAGATTTGAACAACAAACTGCAGGATAAACTGCACAGTGCGCACAATGCCTATGGCTATGTGCCCACGCTGCAGAAAAT
>NC_134360.1:110653935-110671435 GCF_048569485.1 Anomaloglossus baeobatrachus
CGGCTGTGTGTGTGTGCGATCGGCTGTGTGTGTGTGAGTGTGTGTGATCGGCTGTGTAAGTCTGCGATCGGCTGTGTAAGTCTGCAATCAGCTGTGTAAGTCTGCGATCGGCTGTGATTATCTTATCGGCTGTGTGTGTGATCAGCTGTGTGTGCCTGCGATCTGGTGTGTGTGTGTGTGTGTCTGTGTGTCTGTGTGCATGCGAGTGATCTGCTGTGTGTGTCAGTATGTCAGCTAGCAGCAGGGTAGGACGGAGTGCAGCACCGCCCGGAGATCACAGGGAGGACCTGGGAGCCACGCAGAAGTCCTGGTCTGAGGAGTATGAGTCTCCTGGGAAGTGGGGGGGGGGGTCTGCTTTTTTGGGGGGGTAAACTTACCCCCAACCGTGTTTCTCCAAGAATAAGACCCCCTCCAAAAATAAGCCCTAGTGCTTTTTTGGGGGGCAAAAAAAATATAAGACAGTGTCTTATTATTGGAAAAACACGGTATATACAAGGATAGGGATTATATACAAGGCAGGAGGATCATTACCAGAATGGGGTACCTTAGTTAGAGAATTTGGGGACATTACCCCCATAACAGTGTCAGCAGCAGATCCTCGCCCCATAATAGTGTGTCATGACCACATTTTTTGCTTAAAATTTTATTTTCCTATTTATCCTCTAATCATCCCAAACATGTCATCCATAATATTCCTGTTGGAGAGCTTATTAGATTAAAAAGGAATACCTCCTCTAGTCAAAAGTTTGAGGAGGAAACTAAAGTGACATGTGCTAATTTGAGTAGAAGGGGGTACCCTAAATGGTCTCTGGAGAGAGCCAAAAATCGAGTATCAGATATAGATAAAGTTAAATTGCTGGAATCCACTGAGAAAAAGAAACAATTTGATCCTAATAAATCTAAGGTGGTTTTCAGCACTAACTATAGCCCCCAGTTCAATTCTATTGTAAAAGTTGTCAGAAAATATCTACCTCTGTTGTCACAAAATGACATTCTGAAAGATATTGTGTAAAACAATGATATTGCCTTTGTGGCGAGACAGGCTCCAACCCTGGCTTCATTATTATCGCCTAGCATGTTCAAAGATCCCAATAAAATTACTACCAACAACTGGTAAAAAACGGTTGGATTCCTTAAATGTGGTGCCAACATTTGCAAGTGTTGCGGTTAAGCTACCAAGTCTACTTAATTGCGATATATGCCACTTGCAATGTAAGGTGCACAATGAATCCTCTCAAAACCAGAATCTGCAAGCATCCATTGGATTTCTAATAATCTGCCTATGGTCGGAGCATCGATAGTATCCCGACATTTTTCAAAAAAACACAATGGGGATTTACATGGTTTTCCGTTTATGGGCATAGAACATGTAAAAAAAAAAAACTAAACAAAACATTGAGGAGGCGAATTTCATAAAAAAAAAGTGCTTGCTAGAGAGAGCAGGTGGATTTTTGAACTGGGAACTCGTATGCCACAGGGTTTTAACAATCGTCTCGACATTATCATGCAATACTGATATATGGTATATGTGAAAATATATTGCTGGCCAGTTCATTTTGTTATACCTTTTGCTATATCTTATTACTGGTATAACTTTTGGGTTAAGGTCGTGTTTCTTTTAACATAAGGTTGAATTATCCCCAAATGTTGAATCCTTTTATCTTTACTTGTGTCATGCATTGATCTATATGCAGTAAGTTTACATTTCTGATCCGCCTGTCTTGCTCTTGTTTGTAAGTTACTCACATCTGTGTTTAATTATTTTAATGGGAGTGGTATATACCGTATTTTAAGGACTATAAGACGCACTTTTATTCCTCCAAATGTTGGAGGAAAGTGGGGGGTGCGTCTTATAGTCTGAATATAGGGCTGCGAGGAATGAGGGTGCTGCGGTGGAGCAGGTCATCGGCAACACGAGCAGGCTGTAGCAGCGCCTGCCGTGACCACGTGGACCTGCTAATTTAATATGCACGCTCATTCTCCTGCCCGTCTCTCAGTGCTGAAGCCGGCCTGACAGGTGGGCAGGGTGATGGGTGGGGGGTGCACGCATAGTAAACAGCAGGCCCGCATTATCACCCCTGGCAACTACAGCCTGGAGTGATCATGTGCGGCTGTATTCACTGCCCCCCGCGCATCATCATCAGCGCAGGGTGCAGTGAATCAGTATAACTCACCGGCCATGATCTCTGCAGCACTGTGATGTCCTCATGTCTGTGCCGGCGGTGGCTGTGTGGAGACTAGCGGCGCGCACAGCGATGACTTCATCGCTGTGCACACGTGTCCACACGCAGCCACCCGCCGGCACAGACAAGAGGACATCGCTATGCTGCAGGGGAACGGTGACGGCTCCACACAGATCAGCAGCGCTGCTGCTGACACAGACTGAGGAGGGGCGATGCTGCAGGGAGTGGGTAAGGTGAGTATGAACATTTATTTATTTTTATGTGCCACAGAATGCGGGCCGTATACCAGGATGGGGGTATATGAGCAGGATGGGGGTATATGAGCAGGATGGGGGTATATGAACAGGATGAGGGTATATGAACAGGATAGGGGCTATACCAGGATGAGGGACATATACTGTATATACAAGGCAGGAGGATCATTACCAGGCTGGGGTACCTTAGTAGAGAATTTGGGGACATTACCCCCATAACAGTGTCAGCAGCAGATCCTCGCCCCATAACAGTGTGTAATGACCACATTTTATTTCCCTCCTCTAAAACCAGGGTGCGTCTTATGGTCCAGTGCGTCTTATAGTCCGAAAAATACGGTACAAGGTTCCATGTTCAGAAGGCAAATCAGATTTCGGACCGCGAGGAAGGCGGGAACTACCACCGAAACGCGTAGTCCTATCTGCGCTATTCTCCTGCGTTTATTTGCTGTTCTGAATCGCTTGGACCATTGTAATTTTATGGACATGAATAAAGTGAAGAAAAAAATTTTAACAGCATCCTGGATTGCTCACGTTATTGCTGGATACTGCCTTGTCATTGCTCACGTTGATATGGATGGACTCCTAATCCTTCTCTGGGCACAACGGAGTTAACCAGGTCAGCTGAGGCTCCAGGGGATTCATTCGAGTGAGCTGGTCTGCACTGTTTGGTATATATCTATCTGTATCTATATCTCTATATCTCTATATCTCTATATCTCTATATCTATATATCTATATATCTCTATCTATATCTATATATCTATCTATCTATATCTATCTATCTATATCTATCTATATCTATCTATCTATATCTATCTATCTATATCTATATATATCTATCTCTATCTCTATCTCTATCTCTATCTCTATATATACACACACATATACACACATACATATACACACATATATACATGTATACATACTAGAAGGTGGCCTGATTCTAACGCATCGGGTATTCTAGAATTTATTGTGTAGTTAATGTATGATTTCTGTTATATATATATAGATGTGTGTAGTTGCCAAGTGTTTGTGTAGGGCGCTGTAAATGTTCTGGGTGTTGTCTGGGTGTGGGAGTGTGTGAGAGCGGTGTTTGTGTGTTGCGTTGTGTGTTGCGTTGTTTGTGGAGCGCTGTGTGTCTGCAGCATTGTGTGTGTGGTGCAGTGTGTGTTGCGCGGTTTGTGTGTGGGTGTGTGTGGGGTGTGTGTGTGTGTTTTGGGGTGAGGTATGTTTTGTGCATTGTGTGTGTGTGTGTTGCGCGGTGTGTGTGTATATTTGTCTGTGTCTGCTGTGGTGTTTGTGTGTGCGTGGTGTTTTATGTGTTGGGTGTTGTGTGTGTTGCAGCGTTGTCTGTGTAAGGTGGTGTTTGTGGTTCCCAGTGTGTGTGGTATGTTGTGCGGTGCGTGTGTGGCTGTGTGTGTGTGTTTTGGGGGGGGAGATGTGCACCCCTCATCGTGCTTCATCCACCCATGCTGTGCACCCCCCATTGTGCTAGGAGGACTATAATAGGAGGAGTTTAATAGGAGGAGTAGTCCTGAGGGGAGAGGTGTGTAATAGGAGGAGTAGTCCTGGGGAGAGAGGAGTATAATAGGAGGAGTAGTCCTGGGAAGAGAGGAGTATAACAGGAGGAGTAGTCCTGGGGAGAGAGGAGAATAATAGGAGTCGTCGTCCTGGGGAGAGAGGAGAATAATAGGAGGAGTAGTCCTGGGGAGAGAGGAGTATAATAGGAGGAGTAATCCTGGGGAGAGAGGAGTATAATAGGTGAAGTAGTCCTGAGAAGAGAGGAGCATAATAGGTGGAGTAGTCCTGGGGAGAGAGAGGAGTATAATAGGTGGAGTAGTCCTGGAGGTGAGGAGTATAATAGGTGGAGTAGTCCTAGGAAGAGAGTAGTATAATAGGGGGAGTAGTCCTGGAGGTGAGGAGTATAATAGGAGGAGTAGTCCTGGGGAGAGAAGAGTATAATAGGAGGAGTAGTCCTGGGCGGAGAGGTGTATAATAGGAGGAGTATAATAGAAGTAGTTCTCGGTGTGGCCGTGTGGGCAGCTCGTGCGGGAAACGTGGCCGAGCAGGCAGCGCGTGCGAGGGGCGTGATGTGTGCGGGGGGCGGGGCCGAGCCGACCGACCAATGCGACGGTTGTCACTGTAATGACGTCAATTTGGAGCAAGACAGACAGACAGAATAAGGCAAATATATGCATATATATTATACATATATGCACACATATATTGGCACCCCTGCAATTCTGACAGAGAATACTCAGTTCTTCTTGAAAATGATTGCAATCACAGATTCTTTGGTATTATTATCTTCATTTATTTTGCTTGCAATGAAAAAACACAAAAGAGAATGAAACAAAAATCAAATCATTGATCATTTCACACAAAACTCCATAAATAAGTCAGACAAAAGTATTGGCACCCTTAAGGCCGCTTTACACGCTGCGATATCAGTACCGATATCGCTAGCGTGGGTACCCGCCCCCATCTGTTGTGCGACATGGGCAAATCGCTGCCCGTGCAGCACAACATCGCCCAGACCCGTCACACTACTTACCTGCCCGGCGACATCGCTGTGACCGGCGAACCGCCTCCTTTCTAAGGGGGCGGTTTGTTCAGCGTCACAGCGACGTCACAGCTGCGTCACTGAACCACCGCTCAATAGAAGCGGAGGGGTGGAGATGAGCGGGACGTAACATCCCGCCGACCTCCTTCCTTCCACATAGCGGCCGGGAGGCAGGTAAGGAGAGCTTCCTCGTTCCTGCGGTGTCACACGGAGCGATGTGTACTGCCGCAGGAACGAGGAACAACTTCGTTACTGCTGCAGTAACGATTTTTGAGAATGGACCCCCATGTCACAGATGAGCGATTTTGCACGTTTTTGCAACGATGCAAAATCGCTCATCGGTGTCACACACAACGGCATCGCTAATGCGGCCGGATGTGCGTCACCAATTCCGTGACCCCAACGAGTTCGCATTAGCGATGTCGTAGCGTATAAAGCCCCCTTTAGCCTAATACTTGGTTGCATAACCTTTAGCCAAAATAACTGCGAACAACCGCTTCCGGTAACCATCAATGAGTTTCTTACAATGCTCTGCTGGAAGTTTAGACCATTCTTCTTTGGCAAACTGCTCCAGGTCCCTGAGATTTGAAGGGGGCCTTCTCCAAACTGCCATTTTGCGATCTCTCCACAGGTGTTCTATTGGATTCAGGTCTGGCTCATTGCTGGCCACTTTAGTAGTCTCCAGGGCTTTCTCTCAAACCATTTTCTAGTGCTTTTTGAAGTGTGTTTTGGGTCATTGTCCTGCTGGAAGACCCATGACCTCTGAGGGAGACCCAGCTTTCTCAGACTGGGCCCTACATTATGCTGCAATATTTGTTGGTTGTCTTCAGACTTCAAAATGCCATGCACACGGTCAAACAGTCCAGTGCCAGAGGCAGCAACGCAACCCCAAAACATCAGGGAATCTCCGCCATGTTTAACTGTAGGGACAGTGTTTTTTTTTTTTAATCACTCTTTTTTTTCCTGTAAACTCTATGTTGATGGCTTTTCCCAAAAAGTTCTACTTTTGTCTCATCTGACCAGAGAACATTCTTCCAAAACGTTTTAGGCTTTCTCAGGTAAGGTTTGGCAAACTCCAGCCTGGCTTTTTTATGTCTCGGGGTAAGAAGTGGGGTCTTCCTGGGTATCCTACCATACAGTCCCTTTTCATTCAGACGCCGACGGATAGTACGGGTTGACACTGTTGTACCCTCGGACTGCAGGGCAGCTTGAACTTGTTTGGATGTTAGTCAAGGTTCTTTATCCACCATCCGCACAATTTTGCGTTGAAATCTCTCGTCAATTTTTCTTTTCCTTCCACATCTAGGGAGGTTAGCCACAGTGCCATGGGCTTTAAACGTCTTGATGACACTGCGCACCGTAGACACAGGAACTTTCAGGTCTTTGGAGATGGACTTCTAGCCTTGAGATTGCTCATGCTTCCTCACAATTTGGATTTTCAAGTCCTCAGACAGTTCTTTGGTCTTTCTTTTCTCCATGCTCAATGTGGTACACACAAGGACACAGGACAGAGGTTGAGTCAACTTTAATCCATGTCAACTGGCTGCAAGTGTGATTTAGTTATTGCCAACACCTGTTAGGTGCCACAGGTAAGTTACAGGTGCTGTTAATTACAAAAATTAGAGAAGCATCACATGATTTTTCAAACAGTGCCAATACTTTTGTCCCCCCCCTTTTTCATGTTTGGTGTGGAATTATATCCAATTTGGCTTTATGACAATTTTTTCTTTTTTTTCATTGAAGACAAATTAAATGAAGATAATACCAAAGAATTTGTGATAGCAATCATTTCCAGGAAGAAACTGAGTATTCTCTGACAGAATTGCAGGGGTGCCAATACTTTTGGCCAGCACTGTAAATACATATATACAGTACACACGCACACACACATATACAGTACACACACACACATATACAGTACACACACACACATATACAGTACGCATATACATACACATATATCTATATATATATATCTCTTATATATCTATCTATATATACATACATACATACATATATCCATATATATATATATATATCTCCATATATATATATATATATATCCATATATATATATCCATATATATATATATATATATATATATATATATATATATATATATATATATATATATATATATATATATATATATATATATATATATATATATATATATATATATATATATATATATATATATATATATATATATATATATATCCATATATATATATATATATATATCCATATATATCTATATATATATATATATATATATATCCATATATATCTATATCTATATATATTTTACAGTGGAACCTTGATTAACGAGAACAATCCGTTCTGGGAGTGTGCTTGTTAACCAAGTTACTCGTTCAGCAAAGCAAGATTTCCCATAGGAAATCATTGCAATGCTGACAATTCGTTCCACAACTTCTTAAATGTCCCATCCTGGTCCCCTATTGTGTCATTCCACACACGTACAAAACACGCACAAACAAACACAAACTCACACAAACATTATGCTAACCTTACCTTCCGTTCCATCGCCGATCTCCTGGGACTTGTTCTCCGGTACGGGCTGTGTACAGTATCGGGTTACCATAACGACGAGGGAGGAACTTCCGCTGCCAGAGCGCTGACGTCAAAGGCAGAGCCGCTTGTCTCTGATTGGCCAGCGCACTGCCTTTGAGTAGCGGTGACAGGAAGTTCCTGCTTCGTCGCTATGGTTGCCGATGCACAGCCTGGAGTGGAGAGGCGAACTACATGACCCAGGAGACCGGCGATGAAACGGAAGGTACACATATTATTGTGATACCAATGTGATATGACTGAAGAATGAGTGGGATGTAGATAGGGATCATAATCAAAAGATAGGAGTGATCACAGATATTATTTGACCTATCAATAATTCAGTATCAAAGAGATGACCTCTGGATAACCAATTTTACCATGACAAAGAATACGTGTCAAACAGATCTGAAGCAAAATCACGATAATGAGGAAGTAACCTTTACAGTTCCACTTACAGGAAACTTGTGGTTGGCTTAAAACAGGTGTAAGGAAGCTTGCATATAAAATTTACGGCTCATTGCAATATTTCACTAAAACTGTGGTCAACTGTGGTCGGCCAGTTGTCAACTGGCAGAATGTACAAGTAAATGTGCAGGAAGCTGCTGGTGCCCACAGCAGTTTGTGGTCAAGTTACATGAACATGACTCAGCTGTCACATGCTGGTGACCAATTAAACACAACCTACAAAGTTTTCCTATACAAATACACCGGCGTCGCTTAATGTTAGGGAAACCTTCCAGGACATTGAAGTGTACGCACTGCTCCTGTGATGCAAGATGCCATGTTGTTTGCTACTCATTAATCGAGTCCCTCCGATGAGAAGGATTGCTACAACATACGGTAATGTTGATGCATATTTCTGTTAATGTATCAGATTCTATGACTAAAAAAGTAGTTCTAATGCCTATGTACCATTGACTATTCATGTGCTATTAAAATAAATAGTATCTTGCTATAAAGAATATTAGTATTCGTGCCTGATTAGGATATCAGTGAGCGATTCGTAAGTATGGGCTTTCAGCCCCCTTTTTAGTAGAATTTAGCAAGACAATTATGCTCACCTTACCTTTCGTTCCATCGCCGGCCTCATGGTACTTGTAGTTCCCGGGTACATTGCGACGTCCTCGCGGCGAACTACAAAACCCAGCAGACCGGCGATGGAACTGAAGGTGCACATATTATGCTCACCTTACCTTCCGTTCCATCGCCGGCCTCCTGGGTCTTGTAGTTCGTCGCGGGCACGTCGCGATGTACCCGGGAACTACAAGAACCATAAGGCCGGCAGTGGAACGGAAGGTAAGGTGACCATAATACTGTATGTGTTTGTGTGCATGTGTGTGTGTGCTTGTGTGTGTTTGTGTGGACTGCAAGAGCGGGTCAGAGCGCGGTGGATGTACGGAACCGGAAGTGTGTGCGGTGAGGACGTTTTTTTTATAATTCTGGTGAAATTTCATCCTTTTGCTGGATCCCAATTCGCCTACATTTCTATTTGTTTGGGCATACTCCCTGCCTGGGTCCCTGCAGAACCTAAGGTGAACACCGACCATAGCAGTAAGAGGAACTCCTTTATGGTGAGCTGGCTATATGTTTTTTACATTGTTTGAATATATATATATATATATATATATATATATATATATATATATATATATATATTTATTTATATATACACTGGTGAGAGCTGGACTCCAGGACACTAATCATAGCAGCACAAATGCAGGCGCTAAGTGCCAGATCCATAGAAGCAGGAATCTACCACACAAGACAAGACCCAAGGTGTAGACTATGTAAAGAAACCACGGAAACAATCCAACATATAGTGGCAGAATGCAAAATGCAAGCAGGAACAGCGTACACCGAACGTCACAACCAAGTAGTGGGAATTGTATACAGGAACATCTGTACAGCGTATGGGCTAAGTCCCCCTACGTCCAGGTGGGAAACCCCAGAAAACGTGGTGGAGAATGAAAGGGCTAAAATCCTGTGGGACTCCAAGAGCCAGACGGATAAGCAAGTGGTAGCTAACAAACGAGATATTGTGATAGTAGACAAGGATCAGAAAGACAGCAATGATAATTGATGTGGCAGTGCCCAATGACAGTAACATCAGAATGAAGGAATATGAGAGGCTGGAGAAATACCAGGGCCTTAAAGAACAACTGGAGAAGATGTGCAAGGTTAAGGTAACAGTGATTCCAGTGGTGATAGGAGCACTTGGAGCAGTGACCCCAAAGTTGGAAAAATGGCTGCAACAGATTCCAGGAGCTACATCTGAGGTCTCTGTCCAGAAAATCGCAGTGCTGGGAACAACAAAGATCCTGCGCAGAACCTTTAAACTCCCATGCCTCTGGTAGAGGACCCGAGAATGAGGAAGGACAAATAACCACCCACAGGGGGTGTGAAGGTAGTATATATTAATATATATATCTATATTATAATATAGATATATATATTATAATATAGATATATATATTATAATATAGATATAGATATATATATATATATATTATAATATAGATATATAGATATATATATATATTATAATATAGATATATATATATATTATAATATAGATATATATATATATTATAATATAGATATATATATATATTATAATATAGATATATATATATATTATAATATAGATATATAGATATATATATATATTATAATATAGATATATAGATATATATTATAATATAGATATATATATATATATTATAATATAGATATATATATATATATATATTATAATATAGATATATATATATATATATTATAATATAGATATATATATATATATATATATATATATATATATATTATAATATAGATATATATATATATATATATATATATATATATTATAATATAGATATATATATAAATATATATATATAGATATAATATAGATATATATATCATATCGATATATATATATTATAATATAGATATATATATATTATAATATAGATATATATATATTATAATATAGATATATAGATATATATATATATATATATAGATATAATATAGATATATATATCATATCGATATATATATATTATAATATAGATATATATATATTATAATATAGATATATATATATTATAATATAGATATATAGATATATATATATATAGATATATATAGATATATATATATATATAGATATATATATATATAGATAGAGATATATATATATATATATATATATATATATATATATATATATATATATATATATATATATATATATATATATATATATATATATATATATATATATATAGATATATATATATATAGATATATATATATATTATAATATAGATATATATATATTATAATATAGATATAATATAGATTATAATATAGATATATAGATATATATATTATAATATAGATATATAGATATATATATATATATATATATATTATAATATAGATAATATAGATATATATATTATAATATAGATAATGAAGGGAATTTTGTTTACTTACCGTAAATTCCTTTTCTTCTAGCTCTAATTGGGAGACCCAGACAATTGGGTGTATAGGCTATGCCTCCGGAGGCCGCACAAAGTATTACACTCAAAAGTGTTAAGCCCCTCCCCTTCTGCCTATACCCCCCGTGCTCCCACGGGCTCCTCAGTTTGGTGCAAAAGCAAGAAGGAGGAAAAAGAATTATAAACTGGTTTAAAGTAACTTCAATCCGAAGGAATATCGGAGAACTGAAACCATTCAACATGAACAACATGTGTACACAAAAAACAGGGGCGGGTGCTGGGTCTCCCAATTAGAGCTAGAAGAAAAGGAATTTACGGTAAGTAAACAAAATTCCCTTCTTCTTTGTCGCTCTATTGGGAGACCCAGACAATTGGGACGTCCAAAAGCAGTCCCTGGGTGGGTAAAATAATACCTCGTAAAAAAGCCGTAAAACGGCCTCTTCCTACAGGTGGGCAACCGCCGCCTGAAGGACTCGTCTACCTAGGCTGGCATCCGCCGAAGCATAGGTATGCACCT
Source organism: Anomaloglossus baeobatrachus (assembly GCF_048569485.1). Classification (NCBI taxonomy): domain Eukaryota; kingdom Metazoa; phylum Chordata; class Amphibia; order Anura; family Aromobatidae; genus Anomaloglossus; species Anomaloglossus baeobatrachus. Next base: position 110,665,537 of record NC_134360.1, read on the forward strand.
GATAGTGCTTTGTGAAAGTGTGCAGGCTCGACCAGGTAGCCGCCTGACACACCTGCTGAGCCGTAGCCTGGTGCCTCAAAGCCCACGGCTCTGGTAGAGTGGGCCTTCAGCCCTGAGGGAACCGGAAGCCCAGCCGAACGGTAAGCTTCGATAATTGGTTCCTTGATCCACCGAGCCAGGGTTGATTTGGAAGCCTGTGACCCTTTACGCTGGCCAGCGACAAGGACAAAGAGTGCATCCGAGCGGCGCAGGGTCGCCGTACGAGAAATGTAGAGTCTGAGTGCTCTCACCAGATCTAACAAGTGCAAATCCTTTTCACATTGGTGAACTGGATGAGGACAAAAAGAAGGTAAGGAGATATCCTGATTGAGATGAAAGGGGGATACCACCTTAGGGAGAAATTCCGGAACCGGACGCAGAACCACCTTGTCCTGGGGAAACACCAGGAAAGGGGCTTTGCATGACAGCGCTGCTAGCTCAGACACTCTCCGAAGTGAAGTGACTGCTACTAGAAAAACCACTTTCTGCGAAAGGCGTGAAAGAGAAATATCCCTCATTGGCTCGAATGGTGGTTTCTGAAGAACCGCCAGTACCCTGTTCAGATCCCAGGGTTCTAACGGCCGCTTGTAAGGAGGGACGATGTGACAAACCCCCTGCAGGAACGTGCGTACCTGTGGAAGTCTGGCTAGGCGCTTCTGGAAAAACACAGAGAGCGCCGAGACTTGTCCCTTAAGGGAGCTGAGCGACAAACCCTTTTCCAGTCCAGATTGAAGGAAGGACAGAAAAGTGGGCAAAGCAAAAGGCCAGGGAGAAATACCCTGAGCAGAGCACCACGACAGGAAAATTTTCCACGTCCTGTGGTAGATCTTGGCGGACGTTGGTTTCCTAGCTTGTCTCAAAGTGGCAATGACGTCTTGAGATAACCCTGAAGACGCTAGGATCCAGGACTCAATGGCCACACAGTCAGGTTGAGGGCCGCAGAATTCAGATGGAAAAACGGCCCTTGAGATAGCAAGTCTGGTCGGTCTGGTAGTGCCCACGGTTGGCCGACCGTGAGATGCCACAGATCCGGGTACCACGACCGCCTCGGCCAGTCTGGAGCGACGAGGATGACGCGGCGGCAGTCGGCCCTGATCTTGCGTAACACTCTGGGCAACAGTGCCAGCGGAGGAAACACATAAGGGAGCTGAAACTGCGACCAATCCTGAACTAAGGCGTCTGCCGCCAGAGCTCTGGGATCTTGAGACCGTGCCATGAACGCTGGTACCTTGTTGTTGTGCCGGGACGCCATGAGATCGACGTCCGGCACCCCCCAGCGGCGACAGATCTCCTGAAACACGTCCGGGTGAAGGGACCATTCCCCTGCGTCCATTCCCTGGCGACAGATAATCTGCTTCCCAGTTTTCCACGCCTGGAATGTGAACTGCGGAGATGGTGGAGGCCGTGACTTCCACCCACAGTAGAATCCGCCGGACTTCCTGGAAGGCTTGCCGACTGCGTGTGCCGCCTTGGTGGTTGATGTATGCCACCGCTGTGGAATTGTCTGACTGAATTCTGATCTGCTTGCCTTCCAGCCACTGCTGGAACGCTTTCAGGGCAAGATACACTGCTCGTATTTCCAGAACATTGATCTGAAGCGAGGACTCTTGCTGGGTCCACGTACCCTGAGCCCTGTGGTGGAGAAAAACCGCTCCCCACCCTGACAGACTCGCGTCCGTCGTGACCACCTCCCAGGATGGGGGTAGAAAGGATTTCCCTTTCGATAATGAAGTGGGAAGAAGCCACCCCCGAAGGGAAGCTTTGGTCGCCTGCGAGAGGGAGACGTTCCTGTCGAGGGACGTCGGCTTCCTGTCCCATTTGCGAAGGATGTCCCATTGAAGAGGACGCAGGTGAAACTGCGCGAAAGGAACTGCCTCCATTGCTGCCACCATCTTCCCCAGGAAGTGCATGAGGCGTCTCAAGGTGTGTGACCGACCTTGAAGGAGAGATTGTACCCCTGTCTGTAGTGACCGCTGCTTGATCAGCGGAAGCTTCACTATCGCTGAGAGGGTATGAAACTCCATGCCAAGGTATGTCAGCGATTGGGCCGGTGTCAGATTTGACTTTGGAAAATTGATGATCCACCCGAAACTCTGGAGAGTCTCCAGGGTAGCGTCGAGGCTGTGTTGGCATGCCTCTAGAGAGGGTGCCTTGATCAACAGATCGTCCAAGTACGGGATCACCGAGTGACCCTGAGAGTGGAGGACCGCTACTACAGTAGCCATAACCTTGGTGAAAACCCGTGGGGCTGTTGCCAGGCCGAACGGCAGTGCCGCGAACTGCAGGTGTTCGTTCCCTATGGCGAAGCGCAAGAAGCGCTGGTGCTCTGGAGCAATCGGTACGTGGAGATAAGCATCCTTGATATCGATCGATGCAAGGAAATCTCCCTGGGACATTGAGGCGATGACGGAGCGGAGGGATTCCATCCGGAACCTCCTGGTCTTTACGTGTTTGTTGAGAAGTTTCAGGTCCAGGACAGGTCGAAAAGACCCGTCTTTCTTTGGGACCACAAACAAGTTGGAGTAAAAACCGTGGCCCTGCTGCTGCAGAGGAACAGGGACCACCACTCCTTCTGCCTTCAGAATGCCCAGCGCCTGCAGAAGAGCCTCGGCTCGCTCGGGAGGCGGGGATGACCTGAAGAATCGAGTCGGGGGACGAGAGGTGAACTCTATCTTGTAACCGTGAGACAGAATGTCTCTCACCCAACGGTCTTTTACCCGTGGCAGCCAGGTGTCGCAAAAGCGGGAGAGCCTGCCACCGACCGAGGATGCGGAGTGAGGATGCCGAAAGTCATGAGGAAGCCGCTTTGGTAGCGGCACCTCCGGTGGTCTGTTTGGGACGTGACTTAGACCGCCATGCATCAGAGTTCCTTTGATCTTTCTGAGGCCTTTTGGACGAGGAGAATTGGGACCTGCCCGCGCCCCGAAAGGACCGAAACCTCGACTGCCCCTTCCTCTGTTGGGGTATGTTCGGTTTGGGCTGGGGTAAGGATGTATCCTTTCCCTTGGATTGTTTGATGATTTCATCTAAACGCTCGCCAAACAATCGTTCGCCCGAAATTGGCAAACTGGTTAAGCGCTTTTTGGAAACAGAATCTGCCTTCCATTCCCGTAGCCACAAGGCCCTGCGGAGTACCACCGAATTGGCGGCTGCAACCGCCGTACGGCTCGCAGAGTCCAGGATAGCATTCATAGCGTAAGACGCAAATGCCGACGTCTGAGTGGTTATGGACGCCACCTGTGGCGCGGACGTGCGTGTGGCTGCGTCAATTTGCGCTTGACCTGCTGAGATAGCTTGTAGCGCCCATACGGCTGCGAATGCTGGGGCAAAAGAAGCGCCGATAGCTTCATAGATGGATTTCAACCAGAGCTCCATCTGCCTGTCAGTGGCATCTTTGAGTGAAGCCCCATCTTCCACTGCAAGTATGGATCTAGCTGCCAGTCTGGAGATTGGAGGATCCACCTTGGGACACGGAGTCCAGCCCTTGACCACGTCAGGGGGGAAAGGGTAACGTGTATCCTTAAGGCGCTTAGAAAAACGCTTATCTGGACAAGCATGGTGATTCTGGACTGCCTCTCTGAAATCAGAGTGGTCCAGAAACACACTCGGTGTACGCTTGGGAAACCTGAAACGGAATTTCTCCTGCTGAGCAGCTGACTCCTCCACCGGAGGAGCTGAGGGAGAAATATCCAACATACGATTGATGGACGCAATAAGGTCGTTCACTATGGCGTCCCCATCCGGAGTATCAAGATTGAGAGCGGCCTCAGGATCAGAATCCTGATCAGCTACTTCCGCGTCATCGACCAGCGATTCCCCTCGCTGAGACCCTAAACAATATGATGATGTCGAGGGAAAATCTAAGCGAGCTCGCTTAGTCGGTCTGGGGCTGGGGTCTGTGTCAGAACCCTCAGCTTGGGATCCATGAGATACCCCGGGAGGACATTGTTGGTCCAGCAGAGGTGGGCCCGGGAACAAAGAATCAACAGAGTCCCTGTGCTGAGATACCGGCCTGGACTGCAAGGCTTCTAGTATCTTAGCCATAATCTCAGAGAGTTTTGCAAACTCCGTCCCTGTCACCTGAACAGTGTTAGCAGGTGGCTCCCCCTGGGCCCCCCCTAGCAGAGGCTCTGGCTGAGCAAGTGCCACAGGGGCCGAACAGTGCAGACAATGAGGGTCAGTGGAACCTGCCGGTAGCGGGGTCGTACATGCGGCGCAGGCAACATAATAAGCCTGTGTTTTGGCACCCCTGCCTTTCGTGGTCGCCATGCTATTATCTTCCCTGAGCAACACAATAGGGTATATAGCCAGAAATCAACTGTGCACTATACAGTGTAAAATAAACATATAATGTTACACTACTGCACAATGGGGCTAGCACCACAGGTGCTGCTTACCACCCGCTTAAAGCGGTTGTGAGGCCACCAGAGTCCCTGCCTGGGTCTCCCAGACTTTATCCCCCTCTGCAGCGTCCGAGGAGCTGACAGGAATGCGTCCTGAGGAGAGGAGGGAGCCGTGGGCGTGACCCAGAAAGTGCGGGAACTGGTGCCTGCACTGTGCACAGTGAGAGGGGTGGAGTATGCAAAGCATGCTCCAGCCCTCAGTGCTGCTCGTTCTATGCAGCGTCCCGCCCTTCCCCTGCCTGTCAGGGCTATGGGCGGGAGGAAAGGAAACTAGGCCGCAAAAAGCCGGGGACTCTAGTAATAAACGCGGCCGCCGTAAAAGCGCTGCCGGCGTGGAAGTCCCCGGCGCACTACAAGTCCCAGCCGCGCCGCAGTATTTCCAAGGCAGCGGCGGTCAATGCGGCAGTCCCTCTACATAAACACACTCAGCAACGCTGAGTGTGTAATGGCACATATTAACCCAGTCAGTTCCGCGGCCCCGGTGCACTAGCACACCCAGCAAAGCTGGAGTGTTGCTGTGCGCGGTCCCCACGGGGACACAGAGTACCTCCAAGTAGCAGGGCCATGTCCCTGAACGATACCCGGCTCCTATCCAGCAGGCTCCACAGGAGTTGTGGATGAAGCACGGTCTCAGTGCCTGAAGACCGATAGGATCCCACATCCACCAGAACCCTGAGGGGGATGGGGAAGGAAAACAGCATGTGGGCTCCAGCCTCCGTACCCGCAATGGATACCTCAACCTTAACAACACCGCCGACAAAAGTGGGGTGAGAAGGGAGCATGCTGGGGGCCCTATATGGGCCCACTTTTCTTCCATCCGACATGGTCAGCAGCTGCTGTTGACCAATCTGTGGAGCTGTGCGTGCGTGTCTGACCTCCTTCGCACAAAGCAAGAAACTGAGGAGCCCGTGGGAGCACGGGGGGGTATAGGCAGAAGGGGAGGGGCTTAACACTTTTGAGTGTAATACTTTGTGCGGCCTCCGGAGGCATAGCCTATACACCCAATTGTCTGGGTCTCCCAATAGAGCGACAAAGAAATAGATATATATATTATAATATAGATGTATAGATATATATATATATTATAATATAGATGTATAGATATATATATATATTATAATATAGATGTATAGATATATATATATATTATAATATAGATATATATATATTATAATATAGATGTATAGATATATAGATATATATTATAATATAGATATATAGATATATATATATATATATATTATAATATAGATATATAGATATATATATATATATATATTATAATATAGATATATATATATATATTATAATATAGATATATAGATATATATATATATATTATAATATAGATATATAGATATATATATATATATTATAATATAGATATATAGATATATATATATATTATAATATAGATATATAGATATATATATATATTATAATATAGATATATAGAT